>NC_030680.2:151626474-151666474 GCF_000004195.4 Xenopus tropicalis
CTGCTTGGTCTCTACTGATAGGTGCTCTCGGATCTGCCGTCTACTGTCTCCATCATGATCCTACTGTCCCGATCTTTCCTACGTGGTACTCTCCATGCTTTGTGGCTACGGTCTCCATTTGCCCTACTGCGTTTGACATCTTGCCGTAAGGCTCTACACATCTGTGGCTGTTTATTCTTCAATACTCTTGATCAATTGTGAAACTCGTCTCTAACTTGTACTCATCTATCTGATCTAAATGCTGTATCCACTCTCAATTGTGCCTAAACTCTGTCTCTATCTTTGTTCCTCATGATATTCCATCGCTGCTCCTATCGTCTCTATCTATGTCCTATCTGTTTTTCTAATACTCGTCTTACTGTCTCCAATCTTGACCCTACTCTCCCCCATCTTGCCTACTCTGTCTCCTCCATATTGTGTGTCCTACTTAGATTCTTCGCGACAGTCTTGCCTCTTGGGGGGGCTGACTGTCCATCTTGCCCTACTGCCCTAGTATTGCCTCCTCTCATCGTGGTGGCCTACTTTGTTACTGTGTCCCGAGGCAGGATCTTGCCCTACTTGCCCATGGTGTGCACCTTGGTGATGCTCCATCGTGCGGCTGCCCATGTAGTCTGTTCCTCTCCAGTTGATTGTAGACCGTTACTGTACCGGTCTTGAGTCCCGCTAGCTGCATGCGTCGTCGTGCCGCTCTTGTGCAGCATGTTTGCATCTGTGTGCCCGTGATGCACTCTCTCATGGTCCCCATTAGACATGTTTTGCTACCATCTGGTGCGGCTACTGTACCTCGATGTTGCGCTACAACTCGCGCGTCTTGCACCTTACATGTCTCATCTAGAAATGCACCTAACTGAGTTCTCCCATGCTCTGCCACTCAGCAATGGTACTTCCAATTCTGTGTGTCGTGGCAACCTGTCTGACTTTCGCATGCTCTCGCCATGCCTTATGCTGTCCTCCAGTCTTGCCGGGCCTATTCTGTGTTCCAGTGGTTATGGAGCACGCCTAATTTTCGTAGAGTGGTGGATATTATTAAAAATCAAGGTAGAGGAGGATATCGAATGTAGCGATTGGACCCTCAGAGCACTATAGGTCGGTTTCAGCAGGGCTCTAGGTCGCCTACATACGCATGGAACGTGTGCTGAGAGGAGGGAACATTCCTCGAGCCAGACCCTTGCAGAACAGGAGTGTGGGACCAGTACGACTGCCGCCCCTCGTAGACAGCGGCCCACGAGGTTGTTGCCCGTTGTTGTGCAAACGTTTGCATCTCAGCCTCTAATCTGGCCAGTGTGGTTGTTAGCACGATTTTGGATGCTAGTCAGGTTTGTATGAGACCCGGACCGCCACCAGCACCTCTCACATGGGATTGGCCTTCATGTTTCCGATCCTGTTCTAGATCTGTAGCTCACAGGTTTACCCAGGCATCCGAGACAAGCCCTTGGAGTGGTTGGTGGTGTTTACTCGGGGAGAGTCTCGATGGCGTCAAGTGGCACGCAGTGCTCGCCATGCAGTCCGTTAAGTATGCGGCGTCAGCAATTAGGGACTCGATCAGTCCACCTATGCAGTCTGACTGGGCAGTCTATCCTGAGTTCTCGTATATTGCAGTCAATGGGCAGTCTATGGGCAGTCTATGGGTATATGGCAGTCAGATAGCATGTGAAGCTCACATGATGGTGGGCAGTGCTAGTGGCAGTCTAGATGCGCTGCGAGTCAAATGCGGCAGTCCTAATGGTTCCAGTGTGCCGACACAGATGCCAAGGCCAGAGGTCATATATGCGGAACGCAGGTTCTGAACGTCATGTGGTGGCTGCTGGTTAACTATCTGGGCTCGTAGGCGAATCTAGGATGGCAGCTATAATGGAGACTCAAGATCAATGAGTATGGATCATGTTCGCATCATGTGTGAGGCGCACGTGTCGGGCATGTTCCTTATACTTGTCATGCGGCCTGTCTGCTTGATTGGCTAGCTGTAATATGGTGCTCTCAGTTACCAGGTGTGGGCTAGGCTCCCTATGTATGCCGATAGTTTTTTATGGGCAGTATCTATCTGCTCTGGGTAGTTACCCTAGGCTATTGCCAAGCAACTATTAGGGGGGCGCTGGTCGGTACTGGGTAGTTGATGGGCAGCTCTTATGAGATGCTGTAAAAAGCTCCTAGGAGGCATTATGCTTTGGTTACACTGACGTGGGGAAATCCCATTAACTAACCCTCAATTGATGAACTAGTAGTTAATTTGTTATGGCTGATAATTCTGTTGAGTATGGATAGCGCTATGGGCAAAGACAGTTAGAAGTGTGCGAAACATGGTTGCGGAAAGGTGAGTTTTAATATCTGCGTATGAGCCATAGACTCTACGACGGGAGTAATTACCCAGATAACTATTAGGCACTCATGAATTTTTTTCCCTAATAGGTCTTGTGGATTTGGGGGTGATCGTCTGTCTTTGGCCCTTAGGGGATGTGGTTATTGTGCAGACACGTACAGGTGTGGGGGGCTGATATTTCCCATCCGGATCCAATCAATTGGATAAATTCTCACGGGGAGGATAGTATTCGTGGAGAGAAGAACCCCCCCCCCTACACATATCGGAATTTGTGTATGTTCCTAATTGCGGATTTTCGTACACGGTTTGCTCCCGCCCGTGCAGTAAACTCCTATGCAGGGCGAGCTTCTTCCCTTAATCTCACTCAGGTGAAATTACTAGCTAACTGAGTATATCAGTGAATGAAGTTCCCACAAACTCTGATGGGGGGAGACTATCAATGTATGTCGACTGGTCGGCTGAATAAACAATGTGTTGCGCAAATAGTTAATCCAGAGTAGGAGCAGGAGCGGGGAGATGACAACTCAAAAAGTCCTCCTCGTTAGTGAGATTTCAGAGGTATTACTAGATTTGAGGGGGTCCGTTGGATGAATTAATCAGCCTGATTTGGCGAGGTGTATTTTGTGAATAACACAGGAAAACTTTTCACAGAAGAATAGAGAGCGAGGGAGAGCTGTCTGCTTCGACGCTCGAATTAGTGCCTTGAGAACAGGTCCCATCTAGTAGGAATCCTCTATGCTGCATAGTTTTATGGTAGCTCATCTTGTCTAGGCTAAATACGAGGAGCTCGAAACCTTTTATATAGACCTGGAGTTGGTCCTGTGGTTTCGCATAGAAACTGTCCAATAGAAAACTGATGTATTGATGTGCTATTAGTACAGGGATGTGCCTGAATTGCTGTAGTACTATAGTCACTTCTTCAGATTGTACTATCTACTACGTGTACATTTGCTACCGCCTCTATGGGGCATACAGACTTATTCACAGTGAAGGTGAGTATGGTTTCTCTTAGTCTTTACAGTGAGGGAATGTCGTGGCTACATTATCTTATAGAATACACCTGAGGTGATAAGGTGCAGAGATTCTCTCCCATATGTGTTGACCATTTAAAGGTTCTCAGCCTCTTAGGTAGTCCTCTTTGCTTCGTGGTCCAGTGTCTAATTGAGTGTGGGGGGCACAGGGAGCCCCTCAGTGGAAATAGCTAGATGTAGTCCTTATATCATTACATTAGGGCTGAATTTGTGGCTTATGTACAGGGTGCCATATCCCTATGTGCCTAATAGTTATTTATTGAGTTTGGGATACTCTCTCTAGTACGTCGTGCCTGACAGTATCTATACTCGAGGCCCTGCAAGACCTTGTGCCCTTTTAGTGAGGGTTGATTTGCACAGAACCCTCGAGTGACTGCTTAATCTCAATTCGCTTATCAATTTAAGTAGGGCTATGGAAAATTTTTCCCTGTTATATAATACATGAAGTCGCACTCTACTCTCATGTAGCTCTCCTTGTATAGTGGAATCTCATGGTTGCAGCCTTCTGTGTCCTTTTATTGGGTTGGGCGAGTCCAGAGACCGCTCTTCTATTTAGTGCTTCTGCAATAAATTGGTCTCTAGGTCATTTTATCTCTCTCAGTGAGGGTGGTTATAATCAGTTATTTCATTTATTAGGTACATGCTCGCATACTCAGAAGTGTTCTTCCTTGTGATAGTACTCAGGCCTGAGCCTTTGGTAAGCCCTCTTTCATGATGGGGGACCAGAAGCCACTCAGTTTGACTGACTAATATCGTCTTAGGTGTCACATTTTACATTGGGGGATAATTTTTATCTCTTTGTTATTATAATACAATATGAGTGAGAATATAAGGTGGCAGGAGCTGTCCCTGTATAACTGGCGCAGACTGTCAGACATGCTGACCTGTTAGGTATGGCGGGCTCACCAGCTATTGAGCGGTTCTAGATCGGCGGTTCTTGGAACTAAAGTCCCTGTAGTTCATTGTTGTGGCAAACTGTACACGGTAGGGGTATATTTATATCACAATATATTATTATATGTCTTTAGCATGCAGTTCCACACTGCGGACCACCTAAGTTTTTCCCCCGCGTCTGGATTGGGATTGGGGGCCCGTTATGCGTGTGACCGTAATACATCCATTCCGTTTTCGTCTTAGGGCGGATGAATTCAGGAGTCTGAAATGATTTCCTTTTAATATCTGGCCCCATTGCCCTAGCCCCCCCCCCCCCCCCCCCCGGTGATTATCAGACCAGTGGTTCCACCAAGAGCACAGAAACACTGTGGTCTGGTTTGCTGAGCAGCACAAAGGCTGATGCAATGAATGGAGGTCTGTTGAGAATGCAGCTATGGAAACGGGGGGGTCTGTGTGGCTCCAGGACTGAGCATGTCCCAGATCTGAGCCCCCCGTGCCATGTCTGCCCCAGCAGCTGTGTGACATAAGTTGGGCCCCCAAATTAACTTTGCACAACAAGTTGGGCTGGGCCAATGGAGGCCAAGGAAGATCGTGTTTTATTATAGATGAAATGAAGTGTACTCATTTCCTGTAGAGGCCACGTCACCGCCAGAGCCGTATAGAAGGTAAAGGGGAGGAGGAGTGAGAGCTGGGATATTGGTTGGTAAAAGGTGGGGTGTCTAGGAACTCTCTCACTGAACCGCACTGTGGACATCCCGAGACACCACACTCGCTGCTATGCTTATGGCCTCTGTCTCCAGCCCCGAGGGTGTATGAATCATGCCAGACTACCAATAGCCCCCTCGCTACCCCCCGCCCTCCCCGCGTATACTCCTTATGTAAACTCCTCTTCACTTTTACCTCCCTCTTTGCTAAGAATCACGTCTTATATTGCTCCATTCTCTATGCTAAAATTATACTGTGGTTTAATTTTTCTTCTACTTTCCCACTCTTCTAGTGTTCACTCCTCATAAACTCATCTTGATAATTTTATGCTTCTTAGTTGAGAAAGAGAGTATATGTGTGCATGATATAGGAAAATGGCAGATGTAAGTTGCTCAAGCGAGAGAGATATATGACTCTCTACTTTACTGACTTGATTACGGAGTAAGATCTACTGAGACGTGTGACTCTCATTTACTCGATCGATAAAGATATACTTTTTCTGTGATCGATAATATACGATGTAGGTGGATATACTCTGCATATTTGACATCACTATATTAATGTCATCTGTATACACTCTGAAACGATTGACATGAGCTACAAAGGTAATGAGCGAACACAGTAATATTAAAGACTGCAGAGAGAGCTCTACTTGTCTGAGCTGACGATGAGGAGAAAAAAGAGAGGAATGAGACTGAGCATGGCAAAAAAGTAATAAACTCTGCATGACTATGAGTGCATAACATTGAGTACTCTCATATTGAAGTAGACTGCTGAATGAAGATAGCTGTCTCTACATGACTAGCTTCATCATATAACTCATCTATATTGATCTCTCTTTAATGAGTCTTAGCTACTCTGGTGGCTTCACTCTCTCTCATTTTTATTATCTTTACCATGTGAAACCCATGTAATGATATATAGTACTATTCACGCGAAAAGAGCCCTTTGTCCCCCCAGTGGATTCACCGGATCGAACTAATTACTACAAAAGCATGGTATCACAAACCTTTGAACGGTCGAGACTGCGATTCATTCGGAGAGTCAGTGTAACTACAAACTCCTCAGAATCCAGGCCCTTGGCAGCCCGCGGCACTCTGGGGGGAAAAGGAATGCTGCCGACCCCCCCAACACTACTGGAAATTAACTTCAGCTTGCATAGAAAGGGATTAAATCGACTGTCATAATCAGGTTTCTGTGTGACCAGCTCGCCCAAAGTGCCGATCGCTTGAAACAAGTGGAGGAATGAAACAAATTTAGAAATACATAGAGGGACAAAGTGCCTGCCCTAGTACCCTTTCGGTGGCTGTGGGTCGCCACAGTTTCGGTGGTTGCGCGTACTTTGCCGCAATATACAGCTTAGTATCTAGTCTCAGTCTCGGCATGTGGTTCACCTTCAAGTGCATTTCACATTTGTGCCGTCAGAGCCGCGTATTTTAATTTCTTCTAGACTCTCGCGGCCCACGTGATTTTCTCACTGACCTAGGATCTGACAGCAGTATGGTATTAAAGGGTTGCCTGACTTTTATGTGTCTGCTTATCCTCATTTTTCCTTTTTCCTTCTCTCGCAGAGCTTACCCCACATGGGCAGAGTGGAGGGACCTTGGGCAGAGCGGGGGCTACGGGAGCTCGGCTCGATGGCGTCATGAGCCTTTGCGCATGCCTTCCTGCAGCAGCCGCCAAGTAGGGCACGCCGACCATGCGTCTCACTCAGCTGGAATGAATCCCTGTAGATAACCCGTAGATAATTTCCTTTGAGGTGGCAGCAAGTCAGCACGGGTTGGCTAGGTAAACCTATGAGGGCAGTGAGGTTATGGGGCAAGCCCTCACCTGGCTGGTACCTGTGAGAACGTTATCCCTGGCAGTGTTGAGGGAGTGCTGCTGCCCAGGGGGACAATAATTAGGTCTGACAGGGGGTAGGAATCCAAGTTTTTCGCACGGAAATGGAGAGGCAGTGCAAGGGGGGCTCATCGTAATGAAGGAAGAGGGAGTGATTGCGGGCAGATGGGGGGAGCAAGCCAGCACTCCATAGCCGGGACGTGATGAGCCCTTATCTACTTACTGCGCTTCCGTCATGGAGATGCGACTATCTCCGCGCAGGGGCCTTGCCCCGTCGCCATCTAGCACGACAGGGGCCCCTACGGGGGCCAGTATAAAGCCACGCGCGTCTGATCAGCCCGCGCACACCTCTTCCCTGTGCAATTGCTCATATTCTCATCTTCGCTCGGCTAGGCTATTAAATTCTATGGGCCAAGGAAGAGGCTTGCTGTCCAGCGGCGTGGGGTTGTCTTGTTTCAGCTCGCCCCTGTGGATTTATAAATTGAGGCTAAGAGATGCCTATCTGCTGTGCCAATGCTGGTAGCTAGGTAGGGGTGGCGTCCCCATGATTAGAGTATCTCTGGGGCTTCCCTGGGAGCGTGGGTATATTGGGCAGGCGCCCCAACTGGTTCGCGTCCAGGTTCGCAATTAGATCTGCCCTGAGTAATATCCCTCAATTAGCAACACAAATGCGTGGTCAGTGTGGATCTGTACCCTCCACAGTTTATGCCGCCTGGGGTATATTGGCGGAGCCCTATGCTTGCCAGCGTGGGGCTTGTTAGGGCCCCTGGGGTATAGGTGGCGGAGCCCTTGCTGTTGCCAAGCGGGTGGGGGGTGGCCTGTTCAGTTTTGCTACTCTGTGTCCAGACGCTCAAGGTGGGGTATAATTTGTGCTGACGGCAGCCTGGTGCTCCGTGCAGCGCGAGGTAGTGGGCCTCGCTTCGTGCCCCTGGAGTCGCCAGGGTATTTGGGCAGGTTTGCTGGGACTCCCGCCCCGTATTTGGGCTTGGATGTGCGCTCGATGGGCGCGAGAAATTGCAACAATGGGTGGGTGCCTGTTAGGTGTCTGCCCTGGGCGGGCATAAGTGTGTGGGCAGGCAGCCCGTTTGGCTGTGCAATCGTTTGTTTTTGTCCAATGAGGTATGGTGGGTGCCTGTTGTGCCCCTGGGGATATATTGGGCGCAGCAGAAGCCCTGCTGTCAGCCAGCGGGAAAGTGAGAGCGAACGTGCCGCCGTCTAGTGCCCTCCTGGTATTCCTGGATTACAAAGGGCGGGGAGTCGGGGAATGGTGGGGGTATATTGGGCAGGGTATGCGCTTATCGCGTTCTAAGTGCCAGCGAGTGCGAAGGGCCTTAGGTATGAGTGCCTCCTCGTGTGCCCCCATAAAGTCACTCCTTGCAAAACTTTATTGACCCACAGGATATATTGGCAGGAGCCCTTGCTGTGCCAGCCGGGTGGGCGTACTTTCCCAGCAGTACCTTTTCCCATTGGGGCTGCTCTGTTACGCCTTGCCCCTGTGTGGGCTTATAGTTTAGGCTTAAAGAGATGCCAACTTTAGGCTTTTACGCCTACCGCCCCGCGGAGTTAGTGCTTTCCCTACGAGGCTGCACTATCTGACTGGCTGGTTGAGGTGTGCCGCCCTTCCCAGGGGTAATCGCATTTCGGTGGCAGCGAAAGCCCTTTTGCCTGTGCTAGCGGACGGGCTTGTCTGGGGTTTAATAATGAGGTCATTCATGTAGCTCAGGTGCCTGTTAGTGTGTCCTGATTATTCTGACATCTCCTTGGGGGGGCGTTAAATATTTTAGGGGTCGGGAGTAAGTAGAGGCCCTACTTGGCTAATGTGTCAGTCGGTGGTATACTGGCAGTCTGGGTTTAAAATGCCCGGTGCTGTGATCTTATGATTGCTCCCTAGGTAGTGTCACTTGGCTGTGATACTTGGGCAGGCTGAGGCCGCCTGTGCTCATGTGCCAAGCGGGGGCGGTGCAGCTCTTGTTATGTGGCCTATTCCCTCTTCGTGGGGCAGTGGTATTGATGTGCGAGGGAAGCCACTCGGTGGCTCTGTGCCAGCTGGTGAGGTGACCAGGACCATTGGTTGCTGTTGCCCGGGGCGGCTTAGTATAGTTGTTCTGGAGGAGCCCAATGCTCAATTTAGTTCTTGCGGGTAGATTATGCACCGCCCCCTATTTTGGACAAAGGTGGGTGCCATTTGAGGTGCCCCAATTGAGAAATTGATGTATTATTTGGGCAGCGAGCTCATCTTGCTGTGCACAGACAGCTTTGTGGCACCTAGGTTAACTGTTGCGCTGTTTAGTGCTCCCTTGAGGGTATGTTGGGACAGAGAGCCATTGCCTGTGCCGGGAGGCGTGGGGGTGGTGTGCCTGTAGTGCCCTGGGGGTCTCCAGGGGAAAAGGGCGGAATCAGCGGGCCATAGTTCTGAAGATTACAAAGATTTAATATACAAGCGGCCCATCTAAATTGGGTATAAAGGTATCGCCGCTGTTACTGGAGGATTTGCCCAACGAGCAGGGGCTACATGATAATGATGGGTAGAGGAATGATCATCTTGATACCTCCCCTCACCCCTCAGCAACACCTAGAATGCCTGAGTGTGACTCCATTTTGCCTCGTATAACTTCGTCTACCCTTCAGGGCATGCGAAACTAAGCGGATAAATACAAGACTGTTAGGAAATTGATGCTTTTGGTCCGGCCGCCCCCTCTTGCGGGGCGGCCCTGCGACCACGGTGACTCACATTACAAGGCCAGAGTATCACGGGGTTTTACTGAAGTGAGAGGCAAGTCGTTACTTGCCACAAATACGAGAATCGGAAATCCATGCTCAAGTGGCAGGCAGAGCGCGGCTGGGCTGCGAAGTAGTCTTGTACCATCGACAGTCGAGGTATATGGTCTGGCCAAATTGTTTGGGGTTACGAGGGGGTGACATGGGTGCGAATATTATGCTTTCTTAATTTTTTTTCCACTCATTTACTAACGCCAGTAATCCTCTAAAGAGCTGGATCAGTTCCCACCCTGGTATCTGATAATAAGATATTACCACCAACCCCCAAACCTTCATGAGAGCAATTTGTGTTTCAGATTCATAGTTCCCTTGATGCAATACTGTACCGCTCTTAATTCTGCTAAAGGCCAGAGGCTCAGCCTGTTGACCGGTCAGCAATAATTATCAGGGGCTTCCCAATTGGAATGGTTAATGAGTGTTATCTATTTTTTCCACTCCAAGGGACCCCAGCAAACTTCGCCTATCAAGTTGTTGTATCTCCGACGCGTAACATACTATTTTTAGAGATTACGTACGAAGGTCATTCTTATCATGTTCTATGTTATGAACACGAGATTCGCAAATAATAAGTGAGTCTGCATTAGCCAATATAGAGATCTGGGTGAAATGTCCCTTTACGTTTATGAACTCATTTGCCCATCCATTCCTTTATTAATGTTTATAGTTCTCTCTCCCTCCCACCTCGTGGGCTGTATACAGAGCATTGCTGCTGCCTACCCGCCTGGTACCAGCTTCGGGCTCATTCAGAGTTATTTAGCCCACCCCTTGCATGAGGCGTTGCAGGTGTTACAGATAACTTTTCCCTTCTGTAGCCTCCAGACCCACTGTTAAACTGACACGATATAGTTTGTATATCTAGCCCCCACCTCTGCCGTCTACGGATTCATTCCGTGCGCCACGACCACTGCTAAGCGTTATTCCTATTTCTAGAGTGCCAATGGTATTCTTAGACCCCCCCTCTGGCTACAGTACATGCCTTGCTGTCGCACCCGCGCGTCGTTAAGGTCTTCCATGCAGGAGTGCTTCTGAGCTCCACACCCTCTGCTGATGTCATCCAGGTTTACAATCCTGCTGTCAAGCCTAGTTGTGCGCTAGCCCCGTCCCTCTGTCTGATGATGAACGGATACTCCTCATTAATTAGGCCACGTATGCTACGTTGTGCCCCACCCAGTTCTGGCCGGTCATCGGAGTAATCCTGATGGCCTCCGGCACCCCTCATCTCTTATAGGTCCAAGCCCTTTAATGTCCTGTGCAGATCCGGTCGATTAGTTCTTAGCCCTCACGAGAGACCCTCTGGCTCACAGCTACATCCTTTGCTCACGCTCCTAGCGCTTCCAACAGCTGTTGAGTGTGCATACTGTTGGTTCAGCAGACGATCTTAATGACGTTTTAAGTTTCTCTTCCAGAGCTCCCTACCATACAGCAGGCAGACATCCTGTCTCTCGACCCGTCGTCTCTCAGTGTCTCCAGGTTCTGAGACGACGAGTATTCTTAAGCTCCTTTAGCTACCCTATGGCACTACAGGGAGAGTGTGGCGCAGTGTGCTTCTTGGCTCTCGACGCCCACTCGTAAGGGTATCCTATTCCAGATGTATTCTTTTTAGGCCCCTGTCACCCTACGCTCTGCACAGACCTCTGCTCTCCCCTTTAAGCTTCGCATCAGAGTATTCTAGGTCCCCACCCTCTGTGCACAGACAGGTACCTTTGCTCCTCCCCCCTTTAAGCTTCCATCAGAGATTTCTACCCACCCTCTTTTGCCTAAGACACTTCCTGCGTGCACACCCCGCTGCTAAGTTTCCATCAGAGTTGTTCTAGCCCCACCTCTGCACAGGACATCCTGCTCCTCCCCCTTTAGCTTCGGTAAGAGTATTTTTAGCCACCCTCTGTCGAACAGACCATCCTGCGCTGCATGCCCGCGTGGTAGAGCGTTCCAATAGAGGTGTTATTAGCCCACCCTTGGCGGTTGAGTTAAGCAAGACTTCCTGCTCACCCCCCTGTAAACTGAGTGTTTTAGTCAGGAGGAAGTGACTGTACGGAGGGTTATATGTAAGGAACCCAGTCAGTCGAGCAGTACTATGTATCTGATATTTCATGGGGTGACCGAGAGATGGGGGGTATGGATTCTGAGGTCCGTTGGTTCTGGTGCAGATGGAAGGGAGACCGCCTGGTTAAGGAGCTGGAGAAGGAGACGGAGGAAACCAGAGTTCCTGACCGGGATTTCAAGGGGAGGCTTCAGTGTTATGGAGAAAGGGAGGGGAGATTCCGTAGATTCGGTTCGGCCTTACCAGTGGGAAACCAAGGGAAGATGATTGGGGGAAACTGGCTTGTATTATTATGTATATTGATTCTTTTGTGTATTATTCCAGGGCTCCGCACTTGGCAAAAGATGCGCCTTTGCTATAGGAAGTTAGGCCTTAGTGAGGTCGTCAGCCGGCAAACGGGCATGGCTCCGCCTCTCTGCCTTTCAGGAACACAGGAAACCCCCCACAAAATAGACTGCAGATGGGCATCAAGGTGGAATTGCAGCTGATAGTGTATCAAGCTGAGCCCCAATATAGAAATGCACCCCAGGTTGGATGGAAACCACGTCCCTGCGCTTGGCGTTGTTCATGTATTTGTGCTTACCCCTAAATGTTAACAGTGAATATAGGTCATACACCTCGCTGGGGGGGGGGTGTTCGTGGGGTGGCACAGCTCCTTAGGTGGAGTTTTGTATGATTCACTATCTCACCTCGTGGGCTTGCTGATATATGCCTCGCTGGAGCGAGCCTCAAGTATATCATTACCCCCGGGGGCAATAGAGAATTGCCTGTGGAATTGTACTGGTGTGATTGATTCCAGAATTCCCTTGTCAGGACGAGATGGAGGGGGAGGGTAAAGCTAAGAGCGGGGGGAGTGGTCAATCCACATTACTGATGTGCACACCGGCCGCCATCCAGTTGAGGGATGGGGCAGGCTGGACTTCCTTGGCAACAAATGCCTGGGAAATTGCTATGACGTAATTTTTGCGACTGTAGCTTTCAACGGTCGAGCAATGTGTTCTGCTGTACTCGAACCCTGCTATGCAGCAGAGTGGTGGGCGCGATTGAACGCGCCTGTATCGCGTCCTCCTCTCCAGAGAGATTGATTGCCATTGTATAATTGTTGCCCTGTGGCGCTTTAGGTCAAGCGAAGATGTAAACCATATGCATGGGCTACATCCACTCCGAAGGACGTCAAGTAACCCCTTATCCTTTTTGGCCGGGCAGGCGTCTAGCCTCCTTGCTTAACTCTACTGTGAATCTCCATGCTCTCTGGGGTGCTAATATTTGGCACTAGTCTTTCATAGTCATGCCTGAAGAAATCAAAATGCTTTCTCTGTCTTTTCTGGGTGGCGTATGTCAAGAGCGGCCTTCTTACCTTCGCTCCTGGGCACTATTTACACCTCTTGGTGCCCTCGTTTTGGCCTCCCTCGTGTCCCGTATTAGCTACCTTCAGTAAAGCTTCTACCGACGGGAGCGTGATTTTAACATTTTTATATTCCATCATCACGTGGAGTGGGCTATTCGTTAACTCATTTCCTTTATTCCAGGGCCGTAGATTATGGTTACTATGCGGGCTTGCCGTTGCACCTTTACTATGAAGCTTATATAATACATTCCACGGTTCCATCGCACGCGAAGTTTGAATTGCCTTTCTGAATACCATAATTTCGGGCAGCGGTCGTTCATATGTTGCTGCGCTCATGGAGAAACCGTATTGGGGCTGTTGTCTTATTCGGTGTATGATATGATTGGTTATTCATGGTTTGCAACTATTTTAGTCTCATTAGCTTCATATGCATGCTCCAGCAGTCATCCCTTAGATTTATGGTAAACTTCTCTCGCAGCTGTATACGTAGGCATTGGGCCTAGCAAGGTGCAGAATCATATTTACATTAACGATCTAAGCATAACCAAGGGTGGAAGTAGGGTGAGGTAACCCACCACTGTAGCTCGAGACTCTTGCGCATCACTGTATAATTTAACCCTGACAGTGCATATGTGAGACTTTAGGTTCCAAAGAAACGAATTGTGGTTATTTGAGTGGTTGGAGTTTTAACTGAATAGGAAAAATTCTTATTAGGTTACATAAACAGTGAAAACAATTTTCGATTATCACATATCCTACCAGTATAATGAAACAGAGACCCTCGGGTAACGGACCACCGGGGCAAGGTAACAGGCGGCCACATCGGGCAGGTTAATGGGACAACAAGGAGGCGACAAGTATGAATGGGGGTCCACAGTTGGCAGTAAGCTGGCGGTGCTTGCAACCACAGTACGGACCAGGTCAACCTATGTGAAAGGGCCACTGGGGCAGTCATAATGGAGAGCCCTCAAGCGAGCAAGAAGGGGAAGGGGGACCAAACTAGTCTGCAGTAAACGTACAGTTATAAATGGGACACCTAACAACGAAATAGAAGGCGAGCTCATTAGGTGGGTGCACAAACGGAGTTGCTAGGGCAGGTAATATGGGCTCAGACCAATATGGCTATGGACTTCCCTATAGATGAGAGCCACCACCCCGCGGTTTATAACGGCCCTAATGGACCAGTCATCGGGTCATGTCTCTAATCCAGGGCTCCGACAGGATTAACCGCTCAGTTACATGGGATCCCTTACTTCCCAGCTGGAATTATATAAGTGCTATGTAATCCCAGGGATTAACCGCTGTCCCATCCGTTTATAGATGCAGAGGGAAGGGTAAGATGGGCCACACGGGGTAAGGTAAGAGTGTTAGATCGGCCCACACAGGCTAAGATGCAGATATAGGGGCACATCACAAACAGACCGTCCACAGAGTACAAGGACGTCCCAGCATGGCCCACTGACAACAAGGGCCCCGCGGCCCGACCTAACTGAGGTTCCATAACAATATCAATGTGTGATTATAATGCCTCTGGCCCCTTCACCCGCAGCGCGGCAGGGTCCCACGCTCATGTCTGTGAGCTACGATCAGGGGGCCACAGGCACATAGGGTCGGTACTTGTGAAAGGGGTCAAGCAAGCACAAAGATGGAGGCACAAGTAATAGAGGGCACCGGGAGCAAGAGGACATATGAGGGAAACACTAACGGTGGGCTGTGAAATGGTGGTCCGGACGAACGGGCAATGTAAAGCAACCAGTCGCCCTGGCAACATCAAATGGGTTCGGCAGATTTGGAGCTGGTGACGACTAGTGAACAGGAATGTGGCCACGCAGGGCTTCTGAACAGCCCTTAGTTGAAAAAATATAGGAGACGACAAACACGGGGTCAGCCGCAGCTTGGGGCCAGTTGAAATGCTTAGAGTTGAGCTCCACGAGGGGCGTAGTGATCAGGGGGGACACAAAGGGGCCCAGGGGGAGGTAATGGGGGTCACAATGTATTTCAACGGAAACTACTAGATATTCTGAGGCCCCACACGAACGGGCGTAGGTGAATATCATGGGATGTGGAAGCACACCCAACCACCGGTCATGTGTCCTCCCTAAAGCTGATATTATCGCGGTGTCTTTTTTCGTGGCAGGACAAAACAGATGTCAAGCGAAACCTGGAAAAGTATAGGCTTCACTTCGAGTACTCTGGGAGTCTGCCAGCAGGCGCGCGGGTAGGGCCCCACTGCACTTCCTATGCTGATTGGTGAGATCCCCTTTTCCGCCCACCCCAAGTTCACTCATTCCCCCTCTCTTGGTAGGGAAACCCCATAACCTGGCCAAGACAGCGTGCCCTGCTACAGTAAGGACCCCTTCCTATAGCTGATGAGGTGAGATCCGCCTTATATGGCTCCGACCACCCCCAACCTGAACGTGTGCGATTCTCCCACTCTAGTCATCTAGGTGGGGCCAGAAACCCGCCATAACCTGAGGCACGTGCTCACATCGGGTATCACACAGGGAGGTAGCGAGAGAAATAGGCCGGCTCTCCCTGTCACGGGGGCCTCCGATGTAATTGAGGAATCGCCCCTTTCCCCCCCACGTAAATGGGAGTCACGCTCATCGCACTCATTCCCCCTCTCTGGTGACGGAACCCCATAACACTTGACGTGCCCTTACAGTTAAGGAGCCCGCTTTCTACTATGGTGCTGATGGCTTGGAACGAAGTCCCCGTTGTCTCTCCCCACCCCCAATGAATCACTCATTTCCCCTCTTGGTAGGGAAAACCCCTAACCTGCGACTGCCTCTTAATACTAGTAAGAGAGGACCGCCACCATTCCACCGGTTAGCTGATGGTAGAGAGTGCTCCTTTCCTCCCCCGTCTCCCATGGCGCAAATCGAATCACTCACGGTGTTCCGCCTCTCTTGGGTATAGCAGGAACCGCGATGACCTCGACTGCGGCTGCTACAGTAGAAAGTGGGGAACAAGGAACGCCCGCTCTCTAGTGCGATTGGTGAGATCGCCCTTTCCCCCCCACCCCAATGATTAATCGATCAGGCCACAGGTCCCGCGCCTCTTGCGAGTGTTGAGAACGGCCAGTTAACCACCTGCGGCTGCCTTACGTAAGGAGCCCCTTCCTTGCTTGATGGTGAGGATCCCTTTCCTCCCACCCCAATGGTATCACTCATATCCTCCTTTCTCTGTTGGTGAGGGGGAACACCCACCATACGGAACCTGACTGCCAGCATAATACAGTAAGGAACCCCTTCGGCTATCCATTGCCGATGGTGAGAATCCCCGTCCTCGCCCACCCCAAAGTAAGGTCAAATGGGCCACTTCACCGCTGCTCTTGGGGTAGGGAACCCCATAACCTGACTGCGGCCTACAGTTATATGGGAAGCCCCTTTTCCATATGCTAGAGTGGTGAGATCCCTTTCCTCTCCACCCCCAACTGTATCAACTCATTCCCCCTCTCTATCGTAGGGGAACCCCATAAACGGGACTGCCTGGCTACAGTAAGATGGAACCTCGGGGGCTCTACACGTATGGGCTGTATCGGCGAGATTCCCCTTTCCTGACTCGACCCGGCAGCCTGACTACGTCACGTCATTCCCCGCTCTGCTTCGCTCTCGGGAATGCCCATAATCCTGAGCTATGCCTACACTGCGCAGTCAAGGAACCTTGCTATGATGGCATGGGTCACAGAGATCCCCTTTTCGCCCCCCCTCCATGTAATCATCATTTCGCCGCTACTCATTGTAAAGTGGAACGGCCATACACACCTGAAATGCCCCTTACGTAACGCAGCCCCTTTCTAGTGACCTAGATCGACGCTGAGATCCGTTTCGGCTCCCCCCCCCCAAGTTAATGTATCGACTCATTGTCCACTCTACTGGATGAGAGAGGACCTCATAAACTGGCTGACCACTGCCCTGGGCAGTAAATTACGAGGTGAAGAGAACCGCTGCTCACTATATGCTGCGAGTGGTGAGATCCCCTTTCCTCGCCCCCCAGCTCAATGTGATCCAACTCCGGATATCGGCCCAGTTCATCATGTAGGGTACCCGCACATCTCAGACTGAGCTGCCCTTACAGCTTGAGAGGGACCCCATTCGCTAGTGCTGATGGTTGAGATCCCAATATGTGACCTACCACGCGCCCCGGCCCATGTATCACATGCATTTACTCCTGCGTGGCTTTGTGCTCACGCGGGAGCCATGATACACACTGAGGCGCCTGACATCGTTGTACAGTCGGTAGTACTCCTTCTTCTGTTGGCTCCGATGTGAGGATCCAACTTCTACCCTGACCCCCAATGTATCAGCTCATGTCCCCTCTAATTGGTAGGAACCCGATGTGAACCTGTCATGCTCTCGCTTACTCAGTAAGGAACACCTTTTTTTGGTCATTTTTCTGCCGTGCTTGGAGTGGTGAGACTTTCCCTTTCCTCTCCAGCCACGCCTCCAATTGAGGTATAAACAGCTCATTCCCGCTCTGCGTCTGGTATTGGGAACCCATAAAACCTTGGAGTCTGCCTTGGACTTCAGCTAAGGAAACCTTTCCTATGACTCGATGGCGTGGATGGGAGGATCCCAACGTTATGTCCCCACCAACCCCTGTAGGCTGTGAGACAACTCCCTCATTATTAAACAGAGACTCCCTGCCACTTATTAGATCCTACTGAGCCAGCAATGCAAAAAATATAACAGAAAATCAATGTCTTTCTTCTCTCATTTGTGGCTCCCAAGGACACAGACACTATGTGGCGCCATTACTGCCCCGTGTGGCCCCATTACTGCCCCGTGTGGTCCCATTACTGCCCCGTGTGGCCCCATTACTGCCCCGTGTGGTCCCATTACTGCCCCGTGTGGTCCCATTACTGCCCGTGGCCCCATTACTGCCCCGTGTGGTCCCATTACTGCCCCGTGTGGCCCCATTACTGCCCCGTGTGGTCCCATTACTGCCCCTTGTGGCCCCATTACTGCCCCGTGTGGCCCCATTACTGCCCCGTGTGGTCCCATTACTGCCCCGTGTGGTCCCATTACTGCCCCGTGTGGCCCCATTACTGCCCCGTGTGGTCCCATTACTGCCCCTTGTGGCCCCATTACTGCCCCGTGTGGCCCCATTACTGCCCCGTGTGGTCCCATTACTGCCCCGTGTGGTCCCATTACTGCCCCTTGTGGCCCCATTACTGCCCCTTGTGGTCCCATTACTGCCCCGTGTGGCCCTGTTACTGCCCCGTGTGGTCCCATTACTGCCCCGTGTGGTCCCATTACTGCCCCTTGTGGCCCCATTACTGCCCCGTGTGGCCCCATTACTGCCCCGTGTGGTCCCATTACTGCCCCGGTGTGGCCCCATTACTGCCCTTGTGGTCCCATTACTGCCCCGTGTGGCCCTGTTACTGCCCCGTGTGGTCCCATTACTGCCCCTTGTGGCCCCATTACTGCCCCGTGTGGCCCCATTACTGCCCCGTTGTGGTCCCATTACTGCCCCGTGTGGTCCCATTACTGCCCCTTGTGGCCCCATTACTGCCCCTTGTGGTCCCATTACTGCCCCGTGTGGCCCTGTTACTGCCCCGTGTGGTCCCATTACTGCCCCGTGTGGTCCCATTACTGCCCCTTGTGGCCCCATTACTGCCCCGTGTGGCCCCATTACTGCCCCGTGTGGTCCCATTACTGCCCCGTGTGGCCCCATTACTGCCCCTTGTGGTCCCATTACTGCCCCGTGTGGCCCTGTTACTGCCCCGTGTGGTCCCATACTGCCCCTTGTGGCCCCATTACTGCCCCGTGTGGCCCCATTACTGCCCCGTGTGGTCCCATTACTGCCCCGTGTGGTCCCATTACTGCCCCTTGTGGCCCCATTACTGCCCCTTGTGGTCCCATTACTGCCCCGTGTGGCCCTGTTACTGCCCCGTGTGGTCCCATTACTGCCCCGTGTGGTCCCATTACTGCCCCTTGTGGCCCCATTACTGCCCCGTGTGGCCCCATTACTGCCCCGTGTGGTCCCATTACTGCCCCGTGTGGCCCCATTACTGCCCCTTGTGGTCCCATTACTGCCCCGTGTGGCCCCATTACTGCCCCGTGTGGTCCCATTACTGCCCCGTGTGGCCCCATTACTGCCCCTTGTGGTCCCATTACTGCCCCGTGTGGCCCCGTTACTGCCCCGTGTGGTCCCGTTACTGCCCTGTTTATACAGGAGATTGAAGTGAATGTTCTGTATGTAACAAGATTCATTTTAAACTCAAACTCAAATAACCACAAATCGTTTCTGTGGAACTAAAGTTCATTGCACGGGGTTAATACAGTGATGGGAATGAGCAGGGGATTGTGGGTATCTCACTGTATATATATATATATTCCTGCTTGGCCTGTTACAGTGTATATATTATTTACTGCTGTTGATGGACTATGAGATTATTAGTTGCAGTACCACTTCTCACCAGTAGCAGCCAAGCACATAGGTTTCCCATAGGCGGCAATAGAACAGCGCCACCATTTGGTTGTGCAGAGAAGGAATCACTGGGGGAACGGGAATGTTTTATACACCGGGGCAGAACCATAGGGTACAAGCCCATCATTTATTTAATATAATCAGCGCCCCCCTTTCTGTTGCAGGGAAGGACCAGGCATTGGAAGTGCTGAACGCTCTGCACCAAGAACTGTCCCTGTGTGAAGCCATTAGGAGCCCAGAGCTGTTCCATAAAGCAGGAGCAGCGCCCCCACTGGGGAGCTCATTGGTCATTTCTTGTTGAACAGCGCCCCCTACAGCCCCTACAGCCCCACCGCCGGCTCCGCTGCATCAACACAGACTTGCCAGCCTCCATCTGCTCCATCGGATTTGTTGCCAAGGAGAGTCCAGCCCTTGCCCATCTGCCAGGGAGACCCCCTACTCTCCCCGCCTCATGCTGCGTCGCTGCAGGGAATTCTGGGAATAATCACACCAGTCAATTACACAGGCAGTTCTGCTATTGCCCCCCCCGGGGGTGAAATGATATCACTGAGGGCTGCAGTATCGCCCTGATTTAACTCAAAGGGCACAGACAGCTCAGATCTGACCTTTACTGTGATTAAGGGAAGGGTATTGTCTTTTATTCTATTTAGCTGCAGTCTGGTTGCTAGGCTCGCTGACCATAACAACTATACAAGGATTGTAGGGGGCCTGGAAAAAAAAAAATAATAATAATAATGCTCCCCCAATCATTCTGTGTTCTGGTTGCCACGATTACTTCCCCTAGCAACCTGATGGTATTGTCACCTTCACTTTGGATAGCGGCACTCACACTTAGGCTGGACTAAAGATACCGTCTCTCAGACAGACCGGCACTCACACTTAGGCTGGACTAAAGATACCGTCTCTCAGACAGACCGGCACTCACACTTAGGCTGGACTAAAGATACCGTCTCTCAGACAGACCGGCACTCACACTTAGGCTGGACTAAAGATACCGTCTCTCAGACAGACCGGCACTCACACTTAGGCTGGACTAAAGATACCGTCTCTCAGACAGACCGGCACTCAAACTTAGGCTGGACTAAAGATACCGTCTCTCAGACAGACCGGCACTCACACTTAGGCTGGGCTAAAGATACCGTCTCTCAGACAGACCGGCACTCACACTTAGGCTGGACTAAAGATACCGTCTCTCAGACAGACCGGCACTCACACTTAGGCTGGACTAAAGATACCGTCTCTCAGACAGACCGGCACTCAAACTTAGGCTGGACTAAAGATACCGTCTCTCAGACAGACCGGCACTCACACTTAGGCTGGACTAAAGATACCGTCTCTCAGACAGACCGGCACTCACACTTAGGCTGGACTAAAGATACCGTCAGTGGTACATACGGAGTTGGCGGTTGGTACATACGGGCAGCCTGCTTCCTAGAGCAAAGTATAATAAAGGGTTGAAATTTTTGTATTTTTATATACAGGGTGGGGCCTGGGGGGGGCATAGAAAATGTAATGACATGTATGTAAAGGGGAGACAATGGGAGTGTGATAACACTGAGTGGGCACTAAGCTGATTATGGCACAAACTGTACCCAGGTGAATGGGCGGGGGGGGGGGGCAGAGGGGGCAAAGCATCATATTCCATTGGTTCATTTGCCTGAATTCCTCGTTATTACATTGTATGGTTATTTTCCTTATTAATAAAGATGATTTCTAATTACGTGTGTGTTTCTGTGAAGGGGCTTCAGTGGGGCTGTAGTTTGGTCTGGTGCTGCCCTAGGCCCCACCCTCTCCCCTAGAAACAGTAACTAGGTGCCAAGTTAGTAGGAAATCAATTTATTGCCAATGCCCACCTTTGTCCAAATAGGGGGGGGTGCATAATAGAAATAATTATCCTTGTCCAGAAAACATCAGGCCCCAAGCATTCTGGGTAACAGGTCCCATACCTGCACAGAAAATAGATAATGAGCATATTAACCCCAGATGAGCCAGAATGATCACTAAATAAAATAGATAACGGGCATTTTAACCGCAGACATGCCAGTATAATGACTACAGATAATGAATACTCAGCCAATTAACCCAAGATGTGCCAGAATAATCACTACAGGTAATGAATGATCTGCATATTAACCCCAGACAAGCCAGTAGGGCAAGTGAGATGCGACCTGGGAGCACCCCAGTGAGTGAGCCTCCGTAGGGAAAGTACTGGGGGTGGGGGTAACTATTATGTTAGTACCAGCAATGAGGCAATGGGAAAGGTACTGTGGGGAAAGTAGCGCCACCTGTGGGTCAATAAGAGTTTTTGCAAGGAGTGAGCTTTAGGGGTGAACAACCTCTAGCTGTTTTGAACTACAACTCCCACCATTCCCCGACAGCCCCTGCCCTTTTAATCAGGAATGAACGTGGTGTTCTGCAGTTTGTGGCCCCATAATCACTTGGAATCAAACAAACCAATGACCAACTGCAACTGGCCAACCCAATTGGTGCAATTTGGCCACACACATACAGCCATACTGGAGTCCAGCAAACCTCTGGGACTGCCATGGGGGCAGCAAACCTTGGGTCTGGACACAGTAAATGCCCCCTGTGGGTAAGATAATGACATATTGTTTGTATTAGTGGATTTAACTGTGCAGCTAATTGGCTGGCAAGCCAGTGGGCCGCTCCTGCAGAACCCAGGACTTGTGGGACCCTGTAAATGCAGTGAGTTATATTAATAGGGAACAGCCTTGCTGATTGGCTGAGCGGAGGAATAAATAGACTTGCAGGGAAGTGTGCGCTGGGGCTGATAGGGCTGTGGCTTTAGTACTGGCCCCGGGGCCCCTGTGTGCAATGGGGGGGGGGGGGCAGGGGAAGCGCAGTAAGTAGATAAGGGTCAGAGTCATATGCCCCGGTGTTAGCCCAGTGCCATTTAATACCCCCAGCCTTATTCCCCTGGGCAGCAGCACTCACAGGGACTACAGGTAAGGGGCTCCATAACCCACAGCAGGTTAAACTACAACTCTCACTTTGCCCAAGATTTGGGTATAGGATATTGCTATACTGTTGGCTGTTACTGGCTCTCAGGGAATCATGGGATTGCGATGGCACCTAGCTCTGAATTAAAGGAACAGTAACACCAAAAAAGTGCTTTAGACTGCTGTCAGTGTAGGTTGAGAAACTGCCCTAGATTTATATAAATACCCTGCTGGGCAGTAGCCACAGGGGCCACCACTCTAGTAGTGATACTGAAGCCACACCCAGTTGCCCCAGGGCAGGGCAGCACTGTATTATGTTCTAATTATGTTCATTCTCACTTTCAGCTGTTGGTGTTACTTTTCCTTTAAAGCTGATATTGTGTTGGGGGGGTCGGAGCATTTCCCCAGCTGGGGGGCTGCCAGGAGCCTGGATTCTGGGAGTTGTAGTTACATGATTCATAGCATCTATTCACTAAGGTTGTGTTGATACCATGCTTTGTATTATTTCTCTTTCATCTTTCTACATACTACATGGTTGCCATGAAAAATCAGCCTAGCAACCTAATACAGTACTCTCCCACTCTCTCTCCTCTCTCTCTTTCTCTCTCGCTTTCTTTTCCTCTCTCTCATCCCTCTCTTTTCTCTCTCTCTCTCTCTCTCTTTTTCTCTCTCTTTCTCTCTCTCTCTCTTTCTCTCTCTCTCTCTCTTTCTCTCTCTCTCTCTCTCTCTCTCTCTCTCTCTCTCTCGCTTTCTTTCTTTTCCTCTCTCTCATCTCTCTTTCAAATCAAATCAAATCAAATGAGATTTATTGGCAGGACCAAATACATTTAGCATTGCCAAAGCAGGTAGAGGGTTTAAGGGGTGGGGTTAGGGGGTCAGTATATGGAAATTGGGGGGGTTTAAGGGGTGGGGTTAGGGGGTCAGTATATGACCCCCTCTCTCTCTCTCTCTCTCTCTCTCTCTCTCTCTTCCTCTCTCCAATTTTGCCCATTTTATTTCCCCCTTTTTTTCCCAAGCAATGAGCCCCTTATTCATCCTCACCTGGATTCACTGCTGCAAATGTGATTTTGGTTTAGGTTGCAAATTCAGCCTTGCAGAACGAACCCCAAAAGTGCACGAGCCAATGTGTATTGCTGGGCTGCCCACCAATTATTATTATTATTATTATTAACATGTATTTATATAGCACCAACATATTCTGTAGCTATGTACAATAACTGGGCATATACATTAAACATACAAGAACAACCAATATATGAGGAAAAGAGGGCCCTGACCAAAAGAGCTTACAATCTAAAAGGAACAGGGGATTAGACAAAATTCAGCAGGAACAGCCCCCTAAGTTTGCTCATAGCCTGTACAGAGAGATACCATAAAACTATGGCACATAGGGATTCCCCTGTACTAAGCACAATTCAGCAGGAACAGCCCCCTAAGTTTGCCCATAGCCTGTACAGAGAGATACCATAAAACTATGGCACATAGGGATTCCCCTGTACTAAGCACAATTCAGCAGGAACAGCCCCCTAAGTTTGCCCATAGCCTGTACAGAGAGATACCATAAAACTATGACACATAGGGATTCCCCTGTACTAAGCACAATTCAGCAGGAACAGCCCCCTAAGTTTGCCCATAGCCTGTACAGAGAGATACCATAAAACTATGGCACATAGGGATTCCCCTGTACTAAGCACAATTCAGCAGGAACAGCCCCCTAAGTTTGCCCATAGCCTGTACAGAGAGATACCATAAAACTATGGCACATAGGGATTCCCCTGTACTAAGCACAATTCAGCAGGAACAGCCCCCTAAGTTTGCTCATAGCCTGTACAGAGAGATACCATAAAACTATGGCACATAAGGATTCCCCTGTACTAAGCACAATTCAGCAGGAACAGCCCCCTAAGTTTGCTCATAGCCTGTACAGAGAGATACCATAAAACTATGGCACATAGGGATTCCCCTGTACTAAGCACAATTCAGCAGGAACAGCCCCCTAAGTTTGCCCATAGCCTGTACAGAGAGATACCATAAAACTATGGCACATAGGGATTCCCCTGTACTAAGCACAATTCAGCAGGAACAGCCCCCTAAGTTTGCTCATAGCCTGTACAGAGAGATACCATAAAACTATGGCACATAGGGATTCCCCTGTACTAAGCACAATTCAGCAGGAACAGCATAGGGATGACAGGTATAGGAATTGAGTCCATAAATGACACATGATATAATAAATCTATTTTTGCCCCTTTCTAGAGCCCCAGTTACACAGCAGACATGACGTCCTGGTTCCGATTTCTCCTGTTGGTTCTGTGCGCCACTGGTACCGCCGGGCAGTGCCCCCACCTGTGCGTATGTACCGCCATTGAGCGGAAGGGGCTGACAGTTAACTGCAGCTTTAGCGGACTGGGCGCGGTGCCCCAGCTGCCCCATAACACCATCCGGCTGTACCTGCAGAACAACAGTCTGACATCGGTTGGTGCCGGGACACTGGATCACCTGCTAAACCTGCAGGAGGTGGACGTTTCCCACAACCCCTGGCGCTGCGACTGCGGCATCTGGTACCTGAGGGTCTGGCTGGATTCCCAGACGCTGGTGAGGAATAAGCCCCACGTACAGTGCTGGGGGCCATCGTCCCTCTCCCTCACCCCCCTACAGCGTCTCTCCGGCAACGAGATCCCCGGCTGCAGAACATTGTGGCCAATCAGGTGCCACCAGTTCTTCGTGCGGGATCTCTTCCTTATTGCCCCTTCCCTGCTCATCCTCCTCATCTTGACTGGTTTCCTCATCATCGCCAAACGCCTCGCCTGCAGGGTCGCCATTAACTCTTCCCGGACCTTCCGCCGCTTAACAAGTACCAAGAGCCTCCTCAAGTCAAAGTAGCACCGAGTACAACTGGACCCCCCCCCAAAGCTGCCCAATTAGCCAAATATATATGGTTTTTATATGGTTAAATGGTAGAGAGTGATATTCTGAGACAATTTGCAATTGGTCTTCATTTTTTATCATTTGTAGTTTTTTAGTTATTTCACTTTGTGTTCAGCAGCTATCTGGTTGCTAGGAACTAAATTACCTTAGCAACCAGGGAGTGGTTTGGATGAGAGACTGGTATATGAATAGGGGAGGGACTGAATAGAAAGATAAGGAATAAAAAGTAACAATAACAATAAAACTGGAGCCTCACAGAGCAATAGGGTTTGGCTGCCGGGGTCAGTGACCCCCATTTGAAAGCTGCAAAGAGGCAGAAGGAGAAGGGAAATAATTCAAGAAATATAACAAATAAATAATGAAGACCAATTGAAAAGTTGCTTAGAATTCTATAACATACTAAAAGGTGAACTACTTTAAATGGGCGTCCATGGGGGGAGTCGGTAGGCATGGGGGGGGGGATGAACCCCTAAAGGTTCTAGTATAGAATAAACTTCAGTCTACCCCCCATCCCCCCGCATGGGGGGTATCAGTGAATATTCTGTGCCAGGGTTACAAGCAGCCGGGGGTAATTGTGTGCATTTAACTCAAAATAAAGGAATTATGGATGTACATTGCTTTTTGATTTATTGAATGTAATAAGTGTGAGCTTTTGGGCCAAGCAGGGCAGTTGGGGGGCAGGGGTCGCTGCTAGGTTGGTAGAACCACAGGTTCCGTTTGGGCTGCAGGAGTCGGTATCGGGGTGAATATATTACACTGCTCTGTTAGCGACTCTGGGATCTGTAGATCTGATTGGCTGATGTGTGTGGAGCATTCATTGTAGTCACACTGATTGGCTTGTGCCCCCCAGTGGTAAAAAATGTGCATTGGGGGGCAGAGGGCAGGCGAGGGGCAGATCAGGAGTGCAAAGGGCAGATTTGGGGTACAAAGGGCAGGTAAGGGGAACAGAGGGCAGATCAGGAGGACAAAAGGCAGATGAGGGGCAAATCAGGGGGACAGAGGGCAGACGAGGGGTACAAAGGGCAGATCAGGGGGACAAGGGGCAGAGGGCAGATCAGGGGGGCAGGGGGCAGATTTGGGGTACAAAGGACAGATCAGGGGGGCAGAAGGCAGATTAGGGGGACAAGGGGCAGAAGGCAGATAAGGGGTACAAAGGGCAGATTAGGGGGACAGAGGGCAGATAAGGGACAGATCAGAGGGACAAAAGGCAGATGAGGGGCAAATCATGGGGACAGAGGGCAGACAAGGGGTACAAAGGGCAGATCAGGGGGGCAGAGGGCAGATCAGGGGAAAAAGGGGCAGAAGGCAGATAAGGGGTACAAAGGGCAGATCAGGGGGGCAGAGGGCAGATCAGGGGGACAAAGGGAAGATCAGGGGTACAAAGGCAGATCAAGGGGACCAAGGGAAGATCAGGGGGAAGAGGGAAGGTTTGGGGTACAAAGGGCAGATTGGGGGGCAGAGGGCAGGTTTGGGGTACAAAGGCAGATCAGGGGGACCAAGGGAAGATCAGGGGAAGAGGGAAGGTTTGGGGTACAAAGGGCAGATTGGGGGGGCAGAGGGCAGGTTTGGGGTACAAAGGCAGATCAAGGGGACCAAGGGAAGATCAGGGGGAAGAGGGAAGGTTTGGGGTACAAAGGGCAGATTGGGGGGCAGAGGGCAGGTTTGGGGTACAAAGGCAGATCAGGGGGACCAAGGGAAGATCAGGGGAAGAGGGAAGGTTTGGGGTACAAAGGGCAGATTGGGGGGGCAGAGGGCAGGTTTGGGGTACAAAGGCAGATCAGGGGGACCAAGGGAAGATCAGGGGAAGAGGGAAGGTTTGGGGTACAAAGGGCAGGTTGAGGGGGCAGAGGGCAGGTTTGGGGTACAAAGGGCAGGTTGAGGGGGCAGAGGGCAGGTTTGGGGTACAAAGGGCAGATTGGGGGGGCAGAGGGCAGGTTTGGAGTACAAAGGGCAGATTGGGGGGGCAGAGGGCAGGTTTGGGGTACAAAGGGCAGGTTGAGGGGGCAGAGGGCAGATCTGCAAGTTGTTTGAGCCCATGAATAAGGGAAGGGCAGGGGCAGATAGCGACAGGGCCCTTATCTCCCCACAGCACCTCTGCCTGGGGCTTCTTGGCTCAGACCCACAATGCTCAGCGCGGGGCTGTTATCAGGCACTGACAGAGCCCCCAGTAACACTGAGCTTATTGCCCCCCCAGTCTGGGACCCTGATCTGCCAACCCCTCCCAACAACTCCCCGCACCCTCGTCTCCAGCCGGGAGGTTACACGTTGCCCCACAAGGTTCTACTGAGGCTGAAACCTATGCGGCAGGAACCCCCCCACTGGGGCTGGAAATGGTTAAATCCTAGAGGTAATTATGGCTTTTCTCTCTCACTTTCCTGTAGGTTGGGCAAAAGCTGATTGGTTCCCCCCAGTCTCCCCCAGAGTAACACTGGGCTAAGGTGTAAAAACACTGGGGTTAGTTCCCCTTTAACTAAAAACCCCAGTATTTCATTAGCTGGCAGTTAGTATAATGGGCCCCTGATTGGCCGAGTCACAGAGTATTAACTCTTTAATTTCATGCACCATAAACCTAACTGTCAGCCTCGCCCAGAACAGGGGGCCGGGGGGATTCGGCGCAAAGATCCCAATTAACTGAAACACAATAAACTCAATGACTGTGTGGGACTCAGGGGGTTAAATGTGAGATTTCATTGTCTGGGAACCGACAGTCTCCCCCTGTAACCTACTGTCCTGCCCTCTCTCTACCGACAGTCTCCCCCTGTAACCTACTGTCCTGCCCTCTCTCTACCGACAGTCTCCCCCTGTAACCTACTGTCCTGCCCTCTCTCTACCGACAGTCTCCCCCTGTAACCTACTGTCCTGCCCTCTCTCTACCGACAGTCTCCGGCCCCTGTAACCTACTGTCCTGCCCTCTCTCTACCGACAGTCTCCGGCCCCTGTAACCTACTATCCTGCCCTCTCTCTACCGACAGTCTCCGGCCCCTGTAACCTACTGTCCTGCCCTCTCTCTACCGACAGTCTCCGGCCCCTGTAACCTACTGTCCTGCCCTCTCTCTACCGACAGTCTCCGGCCCCTGTAACCTACTGTCCTGCCCTCTCTCTACCGACAGTCTCCGGCCCCTGTAACCTACTGTCCTGCCCTCTCTCTACCGACAGTCTCCGGCCCCTGTAACCTACTGTCCTGCCCTCTCTCTACCGACAGTCTCCGGCCCCTGTAACCTACTGTCCTGCCCTCTCTCTACCGACAGTCTCCGGCCCCTGTAACCTACTGTCCTGCCCTCTCTCTACCGACATTGGTAGCCAGGGCCCCCCAGCTCCCCCCAGAATCCTTCCCAGCATCCTCCAGCTCCCTACCCCCAAGCATCCTCCGGCTCCCCCCCAGCTCCCCCCAGAAACTTCCTCCTGCTCTCCCCCCCACCAACTTCTGCCAGCTCCCCTCGGCTGCCCCCCCTCCCAGCGACTTTCTCTGGCTCCCCTCAGCTGCCCCCCCTCCCAGCGACTTTCTCTGGCTCCCCTCAGCTCCCCCCTCCCAGCGACTTTCTCTGGCTCCCCTCAGCTCCCCCCTCCCAGCGACTTTCTCTGGCTCCCCTCAGCGACTTCCTCAAGCTCCCCCCCCCTCCCAGCAACTTTCTCTGGCTCCCCTCAGCGACTTCCTCAAGCTCCCCCCCCTCCCAGCAACTTTCTCTGGCTCCCCTCAGCTCCCCCCTCCCAGCGACTTTCTCTGGCTCCCCTCAGCTCCCCCCTCCCAGCAACTTTCTCTGGCTCCCCTCAGCTCCCCCCTCCCAGCGACTTTCTCTGGCTCCCCTCAGCTCCCCGCTCCCAGCGACTTTCTCTGGCTCCCCTCAGCTCCCCCCTCCCAGCAACTTTCTCTGGCTCCCCTCAGCTCCCCCCTCCCAGCGACTTTCTCTGGCTCCCCTCAGCTCCCCCCTCCCAGCGACTTTCTCTGGCTCCCCTCAGCTCCCCCGCACCCCTGCAGCTTCCTCCGGCATCATCCAGCTCCCGCACCAGCGACTGCCACCATCTGCGTCCTCTTGATCTGTGCCGGCTCCCCTCTGCATCTGCACATTTTATAAGGTGCGTACGGACGGCACAGGGTGCAACCAATCAAATTTCCTGCTGGCCACCAATGAACCAATGGCAGGACCCGTAGTTCTTTAAAGGGGGCCCGAGCTAAAAGAACTGCATCACGGCAGGGCCCCCTTTAAAGCGACCATCGTCTGGGCCCGGGACAACTGTCCCCCCTGTGCCCCCCTGATGGCGGCCCTGGAGAGGCATGAAGTCAGAAGGAGGGGCATGAAGTCAGAAGGAGGGCATGAAGTAAGAAGGAGGGGCATGAAGTCAGAAGGAGGGGCATGAAGTCAGAAGGAGGGGCATGAAGTCAGAAGGAGGGGCATGAAGTCAGAAGGAGGGGCATGAAGTAAGAAGGAGGGGCATGAAGTAAGAAGGAGGGGCATGAAGTCAGAAGGAGGGGCATGAAGTCAGAAGGAGGGGCATGAAGTCAGAAGGAGGGGCATGAAGTCAGAAGGAGGGGCATGAAAGAAGGAGGGGCATGAAGTCAGAAGGAGGGCATGAAGTCAGAAGGAGGGGCATGAAGTCAGAAGGAGGGGCATGAAGTCAGAAGGAGGGGCATGAAGTCAGAAGGAGGGCATGAAGTCAGAAGGAGGGGCATGAAGTCAGAAGGAGGGGCATGAAGTCAGAAAGGAGGGGGCATGAAGTCAGAAGGAGGGGCATGAAGTCAGAAGGAGGGGCATGAAGTAAGAAGGAGGGGCATGAAGTAAGAAGGAGGGGCATGAAGTCAGAAGGAGGGGCATGAAGTCAGAAGGAGGGCAGAAGTCAGAGGAGGGCATGAAGTCAGAAGGAGGGGCATGAAGTCAGAAGGAGGGGGCATGAAGTCAGAAGGAGGGGCATGAAGTCAGAAGGAGGGGCATGAAGTCAGAAGGAGGGGCATGAAGTCAGAAGGAGGGGCATGAAGTCAGAAGGAGGGCATGAAGTCAGAAGGAGGGGCATGAAGTCAGAAGGAGGGGCATGAAGTCAGAAGGAGGGGCATGAAGTCAAGAAGGAGGGCATGAAGTAGAAGGAGGGCATGAAGTCAGAAGGAGGGGCATGAAGTCAGAAGGAGGGGCATGAAGTAAGAAGGAGGGGCATGAAGTCAGAAGGAGGGCATGAAGTCAGAAGGAAGGGCATGAAGTCAGAAGGAGGGGCATGAAGTCAGAAGGAGGGGCATGAAGTCAGAAGGAGGGGCATGAAGTAAGAAGGAGGGCATGAAGTAAGAAGGAGGGGCATGAAGTCAGAAGGAGGGGCATGAAGTCAGAAGGAGGGGCATGAAGTAAGAAGGAGGGCATGAAGTAAGAAGGAGGGCATGAAGTAAGAAGGAGGGGCATGAAGTCAGAAGGAGGGGCATGAAGTAAGAAGGAGGGCATGAAGTAAGAAGGAGGGGCATGAAGTCAGAAGGAGGGGCATGAAGTCAGAAGGAGGGGCATGAAGTCAGAAGGAGGGGCATGAAGTCAGAAGGAGGGGCATGAAGTCAGAAGGAGGGGCATGAAGTCAGAAGGAGGGGCATGAAGTCAGAGGGAGGGCATGAAGTCAGAAGGAGGGGCATGAAGTCAGAAGGAGGGGCATGAAGTCAGAAGGAGGGGCATGAAGTCAGAAGGAGGGGCATGAAGGAGGGGCATGAAGTCAGAAGGAGGGGCATGAAGTCAGAAGGAGGGGCATGAAGTCAGAAGGAGGGGCATGAAGTCAGAAGGAGGGGCATGAAGTTCAGAAGGAGGGGCATGAAGTCAGAAGGAGGGGCATGAAGTCAGAAGGAAGGCATGAAGTCAGAAGGAGGGGCATGAAGTCAGAAGGAGGGGCATGAAGTCAGAAGGAGGGGCATGAAGTCAGAGGGAGGGGCATGAAGTCAGAAGGAGGGGCATGAAGTCAGACGGAGGGCATGAAGTCAGAAGGAGGGGCATGAAGTCAGACGGAGGGGCATGAAGTCAGAAGGAGGGGCATGAAGTCAGAAGGAGGGGCATGAAGTCAGAAGGAGGGGCATGAAGTCAGAAGGAGGGGCATGAAGTCAGAAGGAGGGGCATGAAGTCAGAGGGAGGGGCATGAAGTCAGAAGGAGGGGCATGAAGTCAGAAGGAGGGGCATGAAGTCAGAGGGAGGGGCATGAAGTCAGAAGGAGGGGCATGAAGTCAGAAGGAGGGGCATGAAGTCAGAAGGAAGGGCATGAAGTCAGAAGGAGGGGCATGAAGTCAGAGGGAGGGGCATGAAGTCAGAAGGAGGGGCATGAAGTCAGAGGAGGGGCATGAAGTCAGAAGGAGGGGCATGAAGTCAGAAGGAGGGGCATGAAGTCAGAGGGAGGGGCATGAAGTCAGAAGGAGGGGCATGAAGTCAGAGGGAGGGGCATGAAGTCAGAAGGAGGGGCATGAAGTCAGAAGGAGGGGCATGAAGTCAGAGGGAGGGGCATGAAGTCAGAAGGAGGGGCATGAAGTTCCTTTTGCTAATTGAGACCTTTTCGTTGCAGGATGTGGTTTTGCCCCAAAGTGATGCTGCTGGGGATTCTGCTCCTGGGCAGTTGCCATGGAGACAATTGCCCCACAGAATGTAGTTGTTCCACCCTGGCCCTGGGCAAGTTGATAATAGACTGCAGCCGCAGGGAGTTGCAGAAGGTTCCGGCGCTGCCCGTTGCCACCCAGGAGCTGTACCTGCAGCAGAACCAGCTGAGCACCATCCCCCCGGGGGCATTTGAGCACCTTAATGCCCTGAGGAAAGTGAATTTATCCCACAATCCCTTGCACTGTGACTGCACCCTGCGCCCCCTGCGCAGCTGGTTGGACACCGAGGGGCTCGACTCTGGCGCCGTCTGCCTGACCCCCCCGGCCCTAAGGGGGAAACCACTGGCCCTTGTGGCCCCTGGGCAAATGGCTTCCTGCTTGGGGCCCCTAACTCTCTGCTCCCACTTCCTGGTCACCGACGCTTTCCTCTTCCTCTTCCTCCTCATCCTCCTCCTCCTCATGTTCCTCTGTCTCAGAACTTTCCAGGGGATGAAATTCAGGATCCGAGTGAACGAGAGCGAAATGAGAGTGCGGAACAATTGGAGCCCGGTGATTGGCTCCCTGAAACGCCGATTTCTGGCCTCCGTGAAATCCTCCTAATTTCTCCCCATTTCTCCCCGTTTTACTGCCTTGAATAAAGTCCGACTTTATGTGCCCGAAACTGAGGGTAATCACCATGTTCTGTGGGCGGGAGTCGCCCCGGGGGGGGGGCACTTGTACCCCTGTAGTTCTATGTTATAGAATGGCTAATGTTATGCAACTTTTCAATTGGTCTTCATTATTAATTATAGTTTTTGAATTATTTACCTTCTTCTTCTGACTCTTTGCAGCTTTCCAATGGGGGTCACTGACCCCGGCAGCCAAACCCTATTGCTCTGTGAGGCTCCAGTTTTATTGTTATTGTTACTTTTTATTAATTATCTTTTTATTTATTCATATATAAGTCAAGCTCTCAAATCACTCCCCGGTTACTAAGATAAATTATACCCTAGCAACCACATAACTGCTGCCATTCCAAACTAGAGAGCTGAGGAGTCAGGAACAAAAGGTTCTATATCATACTGGGCAGTAGCGTAACGATATTATGGGCCGGTAGGAGGATATAACGTGGCAAACTGCCTGGCATCCGAATGTGCCCAGTCCTTGCCCAGTCTGTAACAGGGTTTCTATGGGCTCATTGGGCTACAATGATGATGCTCTGTGCTGCCCTCTAGCGGATAGTTTGGGTATCTGATGCCAGGGACACTATGGGGGCATTTTGGGTCTGTGCCAGCACTCACTGTATGTTCTGTATCCTCTGGGCCAGAACCTTCCCCTAAACCCCAAGACAAGCCTTTACTGTAATAGGATTTGCACAATTTCAGCCAATTTTGGTTCATTTTCGCAGATTTTGGTTGCACAAATACGACCTTCAATATTGCAGGGAAATCTGAACCCGACTGAAAAGACAAATGGTCAAAATCACATTCCCATCAGCCCCTGCCCCAGTGAGCTTACAGTCTAAGGTCCCTGCCCCAGTGAGCTTACAATCTAAGGTCCCTATCCCATTCCCATCAGCCCCTGCCCCAGTGAGCTTACAATCTAAGGTCCCTATCCCATTCCCATCAGCCCCTGCCCCAGTGATCTTACAATCTAAGGTCCCTATCACATTCCCATCAGCCCCTGCCCCAGTGAGCTTACAATCTAAGGTCCCTATCACATTCCCATCAGTCCCTGCCCCAGTGAGCTTACAATCTAAGGTCCCTATCACATTCCCATCAGTCCCTGCCCTAGTGAGCTTACAATCTAAGGTCCCTATCACATTCCCATCAGCCCCTGCCCCAGTGAGCTTACAATCTAAGGTCCCTATCCCATTCCCATCAGCCCCTGCCCCAGTGAGCTTACAATCTAAGGTCCCTATCACATTCCCATCAGCCCCTGCCCCAGTGAGCTTACAATCTAAGGTCCCTATCCCATCAGCCCCTGCCCGAGTGAGCTTACAATCTAAGGTCCCTATCACATTCCCATCAGTCCCTGCCCCAGTGAGCTTACAATCTAAGGTCCCTATCCCATTCCCATCAGTCCCTGCCCCAGTGAGCTTACAATCTAAGGTCCCTATCCCATTCCCATCAGTCCCTGCCCCAGTGAGCTTACAATCTAAGGTCCCTATCCCATTCCCATCAGTCCCTGCCCCAGTGAGCTTACAATCTAAGGTCCCTATCACATTCCCATCAGCCCCTGCCCCAGTGAGCTTACAATCTAAGGTCCCTATCCCATCATCCCCTGCCCGAGTGAGCTTACAATCTAAGGTCCCTATCACATTCCCATCAGTCCCTGCCCCAGTGAGCTTACAATCTAAGGTCCCTATCCCATTAGTCCCTGCCCCAGTGAGCTTACAATCTAAGGTCCCTATCACATTCCCATCAGTCCCTGCCCCAGTGAGCTTACAATCTAAGGTCCCTATCACATTCCCATCAGCCCCTGCCCCAGTGAGCTTACAATCTAAGGTCCCTATCCCATTCCCATCAGTCCCTGCCCCAGTGAGCTTACAATCTAAGGTCCCTATCACATTCCCATCAGCCCCTGCCCCAGTGAGCTTACAATCTAAGGTCCCTATCCCATTCCCATCAGCCCCTGCCCCAGTGAGCTTACAATCTAAGGTCCCTATCACATTTCCCATCAGCCCCTGCCCCAGTGAGCTTACAATCTAAGGTCCCTATCCCATCAGCCCCTGCCCCAGTGAGCTTACAATCTAAGGTCCCTATCACATTCCCATCAGCCCCTGCCCCAGTGAGCTTACAATCTAAGGTCCCTATCCCATTAGTCCCTGCCCCAGTGAGCTTACAATCTAAGGTCCCTATCACATTCCCATCAGCCCCTGCCCCAGTGAGCTTACAATCTAAGGTCCCTATCCCATTCCCATCAGTCCCTGCCCCAGTGAGCTTACAATCTAAGGTCCCTATCCCATTCCCATCAGCCCCTGCCCCAGTGAGCTTACAATCTAAGGTCCCTATCCCATTCCCATCAGTCCCTGCCCCAGTGAGCTTACAATCTAAGGCCCCTATCCCATTCCCATCAGCCCCTGCCCCAGTGAGCTTACAATCTAAGGCCCCTATCCCATTCCCATCAGTCCCTGCCCCAGTGAGCTTACAATCTAAGGCCCCTATCACATTCCCATCAGTCCCTGCCCCAGTGAGCTTACAATCTAAGGTCCCTATCCCATTCCCATCAGTCCCTGCCCCAGTGAGCTTACAATCTAAGGTCCCTATCCCATTCCCATCAGCCCCTGCCCCAGTGAGCTTACAATCTAAGGTCCCTATCCCATTCCCATCAGTTAACCCCCCTCCCCCTTTTAAAGAAAGAAAATAAAAAGGTAAATATCTGCAGGTGACTCAGCAAAATGCAGATTCCAGACTTGGGCCCACACTGCCCCCTAGTGCTTGTTCTGTGACACTGCATCCAGCCTGGCTCAGTAAGGGGCAGATTTGTACCCACAGTCTCTCACCATGTACAGTAAGTGGTTCTGAATGGGGGGGGGGGTCAGAATCCAAAAATGGGTCTCCATGAGTTGGGGGCAATCATTATGAATTATGCTCTACCCAGGGGCACCTATGTCTAAGCCCCGAGGCAGAGTTTAGTAGCCCCAGGGATCAAACAGATGGGAAGGAAGAAAGGTGGCCGCGGGGGGGCAAAATGTCTGTCATTTATATTTACTAACATTTCCCTTCCACGTGGATTAACCCATAGGTTGCTGGCACCGTGTGGAAAAACAAACCTTTAAATGTGAAATGCTCTGCGGTGCCTTACAGAGGGGTAATTCTGGTTACCGCTGGGGCAATTCTTGTTACCACTGGGTTTACTGCGCAGCCCTTAAGCCTTTGGGGGCGAGTAGGTTCCAGCATCGCACCCAGTGTCTGGGCCCATTCTCCCAGGTTGGTCAGATGAGGCCACAGACTGGAGATCAGGGCTGTGATTGGCCCATTGCAGGATATTCACCGCTGCTTCCGACTCCTGAAACCATGCAGAGATGCTGCGGGACCTGGAGTCTTTCTGCTACGTTGTCAGAACCAGCAGTGCACAAGGTGCATTAAACCCTGTAAGAACTGCTGCCCTCCCTTGAGCAGATTCTGTACGGAGTCGGAACCGACGGTACCACAATGACAAGGCGACACAATACTGGTTTCCTGTAGTTTATTGTTATTTGCATTGGAAATAGAATATAAAACAATCGAAACCAGAATCATGAGCCCATGAACAGCGGGTTCTGACTACATCACATAAATAGGTATGTACCTTATCTACAGGAAATGTTTTAGTATTTATAGCAACCCCCCCTCACCCCCGACCCCCATCAATTGCACTTTGATACGAGAGATGCTCATTAGTGATATATATACATTGTATTGCAGCAGTCACTAGTTTGGGACACGCGGGCGCTGCCATATCGCTTAGTGTGGAATATTCCATGCCGTTCTTGCAGGGGGGGGGGTTTATAAAACGACAGGAGGGCTGTGCCCGGCCGGCCTGAGACAAGGGTCGCTAAGGCTGAAAATGCAGGAGGAACCAGTGAAACCAAACAGGAAGTTAATACATTTAACTCTTTATTTACATTAGACAACTGGCGCCCCTCCTGCACCACTGGCTTTATAGGGAGCACTTCTCTTGCTATAAGGCCCCCCCCGTATATATTATACCGATAGGCCCCCCCATATATATTATACTGATAGGCCTGATGGTGCCTGTGTGTCGGCAAATAGAAGACGAAGTGACTGTCTGTTTTTCTATAAAAAAGCATCAAATTACTTTCCCTTTAATGCCCCGGGAGCCTGAACTACAATATGCAGCAGGGCCCCCCCTCGAGACAGAATTTAGGGTTAAATAATATATAGGCTTCTGTGTCATCCAGAACCGAGCCTAGTCCTAGAGTCCAGCCGTCGCCAGACCCGCCGGTATCCATGTAACCGTATACAGAGGATATTACCCCCTGCGGGTCAGACGCCGGTGTAGAGGGACAGGAAGTAGATGTACAACAGGAAGATGGGGTAAATCAGAAGCGGCTTCTTGGTTTTAAACTCCTCCCCGACCAATAAAGAAGCAGCGCTGTATGCGGCCCAGAACACTCCGAAAAGCTGCAAGACAAAAATAATGTTACTTCCCCTTTAAATTAACCGTTAGTACGATGCAGAGACAATTTGTAATTGGCCTTTATTTTTAATGTTTGTGCGTTGTATTTAAATGATTTTTCTTTTTGTTCGGAGGCTCTTTAATTAGGAACTTCTGCCGTTATCTGGTTGCTATGGTCCAGTTTGCCTTAGCAACCAGGCAGTGGTATGAATAAAAGACTGGAAGATGAATAGGGAAATAGAAAGATATTGAATAAAGGTAACACTGACCCCCCCCCCCCCCCAGCTCGGGGGAAGATGAAGGGAAACAAATTTAAAAACTATAAGCAAAGAAGACCAACAGGAAAGTTGCTAAGAGTAGGCGGTTACATAACATATTGACATTCACTTAAAAGTGAGCTTCCCCTTTAAAATGAGATAATAGGGGCCTATATAGGGCCACGCACACATATAGGGGCCACACACACACACACACACATATAGGGGCCACACACATACAGGGGCCACACACACACACACATATAGGGGCCACACACACACACACACACACACACACACACATATAGGGGCCACACACACACACACATATAGGGGCCACACACACACACATATAGGGGCCACACACACACACACACACACACACATATAGGGGCCACACACACACACATATAGGGGCCACACACCTACAGGGCCACACACACACACATATAGGGGCCACACACACACCTACAGGGGCCACACACACACCTACAGGGGCCACACACACACCCACACACACATATAGGGCCACACACACACACATATAGGGGCCACACACACACACATATAGGGGCCACACACACACACATATAGGGGCCACACACACACACATATAGGGGCCACACACACACACATATAGGGGCCACACACACACCTACAGGGGCCACACACACACCTACAGGGGCCACACACACACACACACACATATAGGGGCCACACACCTACAGGGGCACACCACACACACATATAGGGGGCCACACACCTACAGGGGCCACCACACACACACCTACAGGGGCCACACACCTACAGGCCACACACCTACAGGGGCCACACACCACACACCTACAGGGGCCACACACACACACCTACAGGGGCCACACACACACACACATATAGGGGACACACACACACACACACACATATAGGGGCCACACACACACACCTACAGGGGCCACACACACACATATAGGGGCCCACACACACACACACACATATAGGGGCCACACACCTACAGGGGCCACACACACACATATAGGGGCCACACACCTACAGGGGCCACACACACACACACCTACAGGGGCCACACACACACACACCTACAGGGGCCACACACACACACACACCTACAGGGGCCACACACACACACACACCTACAGGGGCCACACACACACACACATATAGGGGCCACACACACACACACACATAGGGGCCACACACACCTACAGGGGCCACACACACACATATAGGGGCCACACACACATATAGGGCCACACACACCACATATAGGGGCCACACACACACACATATAGGGGGCACACACACACCTACAGGGGCCACACACACACCTTACAGGGGCCACACACACACCTACAGGGGCCACACACACACCTACAGGGGCCACACAACACACATATAGGGGCCACACACACACATATAGGGGCAACACACACACACATATATAGGGGCCACACACCTACAGGGGCCACCACACACACACCTACAGGGGCCACACACCTACAGGGGCCACACACCTACAGGGGCCACACACCTACAGGGGCCACACACACACACACCTACAGGGGCCACACACACACACCTACAGGGGCCCACACACACACACACACACACACATATAGGGGACACACACACACACACACATATAGGGGCCACACACACACACCTACAGGGGCCACACACACACATATAGGGGCCACACACACACATATAGGCGCACACACCTACGGCACACACACATAATAGGGGCCACACACCTACAGGGGGCCACACAGGCACACACACACCTACAGGGGCCACACACACACACACACCTACAGGGGCCACACACACACACACACCTACAGGGGCCACACACACACACACACACACATATAGGGCCACAACACACACACACACATAGGGGCCACACACACACCTACAGGGGCCACACACACACCTACAGGGGCCACACACACACATATTAGGGGCCACACACACATATAGGGGCCACACACACACACACACACACACACACACACACACACATATAGGGGCCACACACACACACATATAGGGGCCACACACACACACATATAGGGGCCACACACACACCCCTACAGGGGCCACACACACACACACACACACACACACACACCTACAGGGGCCCACACACACACAACACACCTACAGGGGCCACACACACACACACCTACAGGGGCCACACACACACACACCTACAGGGGCCACACACACACACACATATAGGGGCCACACACACACACACATATAGGGCCACACACACACACACACACACACACACACAACACATATAGGGGCACACACACACACACACACACCACATATAGGGGCCACACACACACATATAGGGGCCACACACACACATATAGGGGCCACACACAACACATATAGGGGCCACACACACACATTATAGGGGCCACACACACACACACACACATACCTACAGGGGCCACACACACACACACACATATAGGGGCCACACACACACCTACAGGGGCCACACACACACACCTACAGGGGCCACACACACACACACCTACAGGGGCCACACACACACACACCTACAGGGGCCACACACACACCTACAGGGGCCACACACACATACATATAGGGGCCACACACACATACATATAGGGGCCACACACACACACACACATATAGGGGGCCCCACACACACCTACAGGGCCACACACAACACACATACTATAGGGCCACACACAATAGGGCCACACACACATATGGGGCCACACAGCAACACATATAGGGGCCACACACACAACATATAGGGGC
>NC_030680.2:151668974-151706027 GCF_000004195.4 Xenopus tropicalis
GACCCATGGTACCGCAGCAGAACCAATACAAGGAAAGCCCAGACCCATTGGTACAGGGGTACTTACTCAGAACCAATACAAGGAAACCCACGCCATTGGTACCGCAGCTTAGGGGTACTTACTCAGAACCAATACAAGGAAAGCCCAGACCCACTGGTACCGCAGCTTAGGGGTACTTACTCAGAACCAATACAAGGAAAGCCCAGACCCACTGGTACCGCAGCTTAGGGTACTTACTCAGAACCAATACAGGAAGCCCAGACCCACTGTACCCGCAGCTTAGGGGTACTTACTCAGAACTGCCTATACAAGGAAAGCCCAGACCCACTGGTACCACAGCTTAGGGGTACTTACTCAGAACCAATACAAGGAAAGCCCAGACCCACTGGTACCGCAGCTTAGGGGTACTTACTCAGAACTGCCTATACAAGGAAAGCCCAGACCCACTGGTACCGCAGCTTAGGGGTACTTACTCAGAACTGCCTATACAAGGAAAGCCCAGACCCACTGGTACCGCAGCTTAGGGGTACTTACTCAGAACCAATACAAGGAAAGCCCAGACCCACTTGTACCGCAGCTTAGGGGTACTTACTCAGAACTGCCTATACAAGGAAAGCCCAGACCACTGGTACCGCAGCTTAGGGGTACTTACTCGGAACTGCCTATACAAGGAAAGCCCAGACCCACTGGTACCGTTGCTTAGGGGTATTACTCAGAACTGCCTATACAAGGAAAGCCCAGACCCACTGGTACCGCAGCTTAGGGGTACTTACTCGGAACTGCCTATAAAAGGAAAGCCCAGACCCATTGGTACCGCAGCTTACGGGGTACTTACTCAGAACCAATACAAGGAAAGCCCAGACCCATTGGTACCGCAGCTTAGGGGTACTTACTCAGAACCAATACAAGGAAAGCCCAGACCCACTGGTACCGCAGCTTAGGGGTACTTACTCAGAACCAATACAAGGAAAGCCCAGACCCACTGGTACCGCAGCTTAGGGGTACTTACTCAGAACCAATACAAGGAAAGCCCAGACCCACTGGTACCGCAGCTTAGGGGTATTACTCAGAACCAATACAAGGAAAGCCCAGACCCACTGGTACCGCAGCTTAGGGGTACTTACTCAGAACCAATACAAGGAAAGCCCAGACCCACTGGTACCGCAGCTTAGGGGTACTTACTCAGAACTGCCTATACAAGGAAAGCCCAGACCCACTGGTACCGCAGCTTAGGTACTTACTCGGAACTGCCTATACAAGGAAAGCCCAGACCCACTGGTACCGCAGCTTAGGGGTACTTACTCAGAACCAATACAAGGAAAGCCCAGACCCACTGTACACCGCAGCTTAGGGTACTTACTCAGAACTGCCTATACAAGGAAAGCCCAGACCCACTGGTAACCGCAGCTTAGGGTACTTACTCGGAACTGCCTATACAAGGAAAGCCCAGCCCACTGTACCGCAGCTTAGGGTACTTACTCAGAACCAATACAAGGAAAGCCCAGACCCACTGGTACCGCAGCTTAGGGGTACTTACTCAGAACGCCTATACAAGGAAAGCCCAGACCCACTGGTACCGCACTTAGGGGTACTTACTCAGAACCAATACAAGGAAAGCCCAGGACCCACTGTACCGCAGCTTAGGGGTACTTACTCAGAACTGCCTATACAAGGAAAGCCCAGACCCACTGGTACCGCAGCTTAGGGGTACTTACTCAGAACTGCCTATACAAGGAAAGCCCAGACCCACTGGTACCGCAGCTTAGGGGTACTTACTCAGAACTGCCTATACAAGGAAAGCCCAGACCCACTGGTACCGCAGCTTAGGGGTACTTACTCAGAACTGCCTATACAAGGAAAGCCCAGACCCACTGGTACCGCAGCTTAGGGGTACTTACTCAGAACCAATACAAGGAAAGCCCAGACCCACTGGTACCGCAGCTTAGGGGTACTTACTCAGAACTGCCTATACAAGGAAAGCCCAGACCCACTGGTACCGCAGCTTAGGGGTACTTACTCGGAACTGCCTATACAAGGAAAGCCCAGACCCACTGGACCGTTGCTTAGGGTACTTACTCAGAACTGCCTATACAAGGAAAGCCCAGACCCACTGGTACCGCAGCTTAGGGGTACTTACTCAGAACTGCCTATACAAGGAAAGCCCAGACCCACTGGTACCGCAGCTTAGGGGTACTTACTCGGAACTGCCTATACAAGGAAAGCCCAGACCCACTGGTACCGCAGCTTAGGGGTACTTACTCGGAACTGCCTATACAGGAAAGCCCAGACCCACTGGTACCGCAGCTTAGGGGTACTTACTCAGAACTGCCTATACAAGGAAAGCCCAGACCCACTGGTACCGCAGCTTAGGGGTACTTACTCGGAACTGCCTATACAAGGAAAGCCCAGACCCACTGGTACCGCAGCTTAGGGGTACTTACTCGGAACTGCCTATACAAGGAAAGCCCAGACCCACTGGTACCGCAGCTTAGGGGTACTTACTCAGAACTGCCTATACAAGGAAAGCCCAGACCCACTGGTACCGCAGCTTAGGGGTACTTACTCGGAACTGCCTATACAAGGAAAGCCCAGACCCACTGGTACCGCAGCTTAGGGGTACTTACTCAGAACTGCCTATACAAGGAAAGCCCAGACCCACTGGTACCGCAGCTTAGGGGTACTTACTCGGAACTGCCTATACAAGGAAAGCCCAGACCCACTGGTACCGCAGCTTAGGGGTACTTACTCGGAACTGCCCGTACAAGGAAATCATGGAGAAAAAGAGGACGACCGCTAAGGGCCCCCAGAAATCGGGGTTGTCCCGTACGACTTGTCTGTTGAACCCCAGGGACGGCATCGGCATCAGAACACAGCGGATTTTATAGTAAATGTCTTTTAGGTCTATGTCCAGTTCCTCCCTGTAACCGGCAGAATACGGAACCAATTAGGGGGTTTGGAATTCTAGCAGCTATCTGGTTGCTAGGGTCCAAATTACCTTAGTAACCAGGCAGTAGGTTGAATGAGAGACAGATATATGAATAGGAGAGGGGCTGAATAGAAAGATAATTAATAAAAAGTAACAATAACAATAAAACTGGAGCCTCACAGAGCAATAGGGTTTGGCTGCCGGGGTCAGTGACCCCCATTTGAAAGCTGCAAAGAGTTGGAAGAAGGCAGCAGCAAATAATTCAAAAACTATAATACCCAGTATACAGAGCGGGTACACGGGCAGCAGGCAGAGACTATAAGGACTGCATAATGTTCATATAAATGCTGAAGCCGGTGGGCCGCTGTCCCTTTAAGAAACAAGCCATGCGTGGTACCTACAAGAGGGGCTTATTGTCCTCGGGGTCGTTCTCCTCGACTTCCAGGAGCCAGCCGTACCCCCTCTGCCGCAGGAAGGTGGTGGCTGTGGGTTCCTTGGAGAAGTCGCCCCCAAGATTTAACTTGACATCGGGGGGCGCTATAGAGCCGCTCAGATCTAGGGGAGGGAATAGAAAGTGCAATTAAACCAAGATACCCCTGCGGGTTTATATTGCCCAACCCAGCAGGGCAGTATGTCCGTGCCAGGCTTCCCATGGGCGCTGCTCAGTCTCACATGTGCCCGAGGTGCCCGCAGGCGTCGCTCTGGGGTAGGAAATCCCAGTGAATTCTGGGTAAAACAGGAGCTTTGGGTTGAGCCCGGCACCAATAACCTGCACCTTCTGGGAGACAGAACCCTGGCACTAACCAAAACAAGCAGGTTGTGCCCACAAGTTCCGACACCCACGGGGCAACAGACTGCTAAAAGCTCTCCAAAGGTTAAAGGTTTAACCCCAAACAGATATCTGGTGTTTTTGGCCTATACAGTGGTGTGAAAAACTATTTGCCCCCTTCCTGATTTCTTATTCTTTTGCATGTTTGTCACACAAAATGTTTCTGATCATCAAACACATGTAACTATTAGTCAAAGATAACACAAGTAAACACAAAATGCAGTTTTTAAATGAGGGTTTTTATTATTTAGGGAGAAAAAAAATCCAAACCTACATGGCCCTGTGTGAAAAAGTAATTGCCCCCTGAACCTAATAACTGGTTGGGCCACCCTTAGCAGCAATAACTGCAATCAAGCGTTTGCGATAACTTGCAACGAGTCTTTTACAGCGCTCTGGAGGAATTTTGGCCCACTCATCTTTGCAGAATTGTTGTAATTCAGCTTTATTTGAGGGTTTTCTAGCATGAACCGCCTTTTTAAGGTCATGCCACAACATCTCAATAGGATTCAGGTCAGGACTTTGACTAGGCCACTCCAAAGTCTTCATTTTGTTTTTCTTCAGCCATTCAGAGGTGGATTTGCTGGTGTGTTTTGGGTCATTGTCCTGCTGCAGCACCCAAGATCGCTTCAGCTTGAGTTGACGAACAGATGGCCGGACATTCTCCTTCAGGATTTTTTGGTAGACAGTAGAATTCATGGTTCCATCTATCACAGCAAGCCTTCCAGGTCCTGAAGCAGCAAAACAACCCCAGCCCATCACACTACCACCACCATATTTTACTGTTGGTATGATGTTCTTTTTCTGAAATGCTGTGTTACTTTTACGCCAGATGTAACGGGACACGCACCTTCCAAAAAGTTCAACTTTTGTCTCGTCGGTCCACAAGGTATTTTCCCAAAAGTCTTGGCAATCATGGAGATGTTTTTTAGCAAAATTGAGACGAGCCTTAATGTTCTTTTTGCTTAAAAGTGGTTTGTGCCTTTTTTGCCCAGTGTCTTTCTTATGGTGGAGTCGTGAACACTGACCTTAATTGAGGCAAGTGAGGCCTGCAGTTCTTTAGATGTTGTCCTGGGGTCTTTTGTGGCCTCTCGGATGAGTTGTCTCTGCGCTCTTGGGGTAATTTTGGTCGGCCGGCCACTCCTGGGAAGGTTCACCACTGTTCCATGTTTTTGCCATTTGTGGATAATGGCTCTCACTGTGGTTCGCTGGAGTCCCAAAGCTTTAGAAATGGCTTTATAACCTTTACCAGACTGATAGATCTCAATTACTTTTGTTCTCATTTGTTCCTGAATTTCTTTGGATCTTGGCATGATGTCTAGCTTTTGAGGTGCTTTTGGGCTACTTCTCTGTGTCAGGTAGCTCCTATTTAAGTGATTTCTTGATTGAAACAGGTGTGGCAGTAATCAGGCCTGGGGGGGACTACACAAATTGATATTGAAATTGAAAATTGAAATTGATAAACCACAGTTAAGTTATTTTTTAACAAGGGGGGCAATCACTTTTTCACACAGGGCCATGTAGATTTGGAGTTTTTTTTCTCCCTTAATAACGTAAACCTTCATTTAAAAACTGCATTTTGTGTTCAATTATGTTATCTTTGACTAATAGTTAACGGTTTTTGATGAGCAGAAACATTTAAGTGTGACAAACATGCAAAAGAATAAGAAATCAGGAATGGGGCAAATAGTTTTTCACACCACTGTATACGGGCAGGGTAGCCCCAACATACTGACCCACAGGGAGGGGCACACAGACTGCAGCAACGGCAACATAGTGTCAGCTAACAACCCCCCCCCCCCAATCATATCAACAGACAGAACTGCCAGCTCACCTGCCCCTGCCCTGACTCCGCCTTCCTCACCTATATACACTGACACACCTGTATACACTCCCACATACACACACACCCCCCCCACATACACACCCCCCCCACATACAAACCCCCCCCCCACACATACACCCACCCCGCCCACATACACAAACCCCCCCCCACATACACACACCCCCCCCTCCCACATACACCCCCCCCCCACATACACCTCCCACACATACACACACACACCCCCCACACACATACACACACCCCCCCCCCACATACACACCCCCCCCCACATACATACACACAACACACACACACACCCCCCACATACACCCCCCCCCCACATACACCCCCCCCATACACACACCCCCCCCCCCATACACACACACACACCCCCCCATACACACACACACACCCCCCACATACACACACACCCCCCCCCACATACACACCCCCCACATACACACACACCCCCCACATACACACACACACACACCCCCCACATACACACACACACCCCCCCCACATACACACACACACCCCCCACATACACACACAGTGACAGTTACACATAACTATAAACCCAGTGAGAATGAGGGATGAATGGGTATTGGGGAGTTGTATCAGGAGTCAGAACCAGCAGTGCAGGGAAGGGAAAGGGACAGACACAGTGACAGTTACACATAACTATAAACCCAGTGAGAATGAGGGATGAATGGATATTGGGGAGTTGTATCAGGAGTCAGAACCAGCAGTGCAGGGAAGGGAAAGGGACAGACACAGTGACAGTTACACATAACTATAAACCCAGTGAGAATGAGGAATGAATGGGTATTGGGGAGTTGTATCAGGAGTCAGAACCAGCAGTGCAGGGAAGGGAAAGGGACAGACACAGTGACAGTTACACATAACTATAAACCCAGTGAGAATGAGGAATGAATGGGTATTGGGGAGTTGTATCAGGAGTCAGAACCAGCAGTGCAGGGAAGGGAAAGGGACAGACACAGTGACAGTTACACATAACTATAAACCCAGTGAGAATGAGGGATGAATGGATATTGGGGAGTTGTATCAGGAGTCAGAACCAGCAGTGCAGGGAAGGGAAAGGGACAGACACAGTGACAGTTACACATAACTATAAACCCAGTGAGAATGAGGAATGAATGGATATTGGGGAGTTGTATCAGGAGTCAGAACCAGCAGTGCAGGGAAGGGAAAGGGACAGACACAGTGACAGTTACACATAACTATAAACCCAGTGAGAATGAGGAATGAATGGATATTGGGGAGTTGTATCAGGAGTCAGAACCAGCAGTGCAGGGAAGGGAAAGGGACAGACACAGTGACAGTTACACATAACTATAAACCCAGTGAGAATGAGGAATGAATGGATATTGGGGAGTTGTATCAGGAGTCAGAACCAGCAGTGCAGGAAAGGGACAGACACAGTGACAGTTACACATAACTATAAACCCAGTGAGAATGAGGGATGAATGGATATTGGGGAGTTGTATCAGGAGTCAGAACCAGCAGTGCAGGGAAGGGAAAGGGACAGACACAGTGACAGTTACACATAACTATAAACCCAGTGAGAATGAGGGATGAATGGGTATTGGGGAGTTGTATCAGGAGTCAGAACCAGCAGTGCAGGGAAGGGAAAGGGACAGACACAGTGACAGTTACACATAACTATAAACCCAGTGAGAATGAGGAATGAATGGATATTGGGGAGTTGTATCAGGAGTCAGAACCAGCAGTGCAGGGAATGAGGGATGAATGGGTATTGGCTGTGGGCACATCAATGTGTTTGTGCTTTTCACATATAAATCATTCAGAACCAACTCAAGTGAATAAATACAAAGTCGCGGCGCATTAGTCTGAGACACTTTTGCATTTATCACCCCAATATTATTTAGCACCCAATGCTGGAGAATTGCAAAGGCTGCGTCTAAGACCAATTAATTTAGATGCTTGCAGCATGGCTACACATACATCAGTTCAGTCTGCAGCACGCATGTAAATTAACTGCTAATTAGCTATGCAGGGTGCTGATTCAACATGTGACCAGTATTACCCTAATTATGGGCCCAACTCACTGTACAGACTCATACGGGATTTACTGAGAAATTCTTAACTTATAGGAAGGGACCGGGAAGCAGTCCCAGTGATATTTCCAGAGGATACATTATCCCTTCTAATATCCTTATCATTTACAGTAGGGGGTACATTATCCCTTATAATACATGAGTGATACTCAGAGTTCCCTGTATAACTCAGCCTGCAGCCTTGTGCCTTTATATGGGGGGCACAGAACCCCTCAGTGACTGCTAATATCCTTATCATTTACAGTAGGGGGTACATTATCCCTTATAATACATGAGTGATACTCAGAGTTCCCTGTATAACTCAGCCTGCAGCCTTGTGCCTTTATATGGGGGGCACAGAACCCCTCAGTGACTGCTAATATCCTTATCATTTACAGTAGGGGGTACATTATCCCTTATAATACATGAGTGATACTCAGAGTTCCCTGTATAACTCAGCCTGCAGCCTTGTGCCTTTATATGGGGGGCACAGAACCCCTCAGTGACTGCTAATATCCTTATCATTTACAGTAGGGGGTACATTATCCCTTATAATACATGAGTGATACTCAGAGTTCCCTGTATAACTCAGCCTGCAGCCTTGTGCCTTTATATGGGCACAGAACCCCTCAGTGACTGCTAATATCCTTATCATTTACAGTAGGGGGTACATTATCCCTTATAATACATGAGTGATACTCAGAGTTCCCTGTATAACTCAGCCTGCAGCCTTGTGCCTTTATATGGGGGGCACAGAACCCCTCAGTGACTGCTAATATCCTTATCATTTACAGTAGGGGGTACATTATCCCTTATAATACATGAGTGATACTCAGAGTTCCCTGTATAACTCAGCCTGCAGCCTTGTGCCTTTATATGGGGGGCACAGAACCCCTCAGTGACTGCTAATATCCTTATCATTTACAGTAGGGGGTACATTATCCCTTATAATACATGAGTGATACTCAGAGTTCCCTGTATAACTCAGCCTGCAGCCTTGTGCCTTTATATGGGGGGCACAGAACCCCTCAGTGACTGCTAATATCCTTATCATTTACAGTAGGGGGTACATTATCCCTTATAATACATGAGTGATACCCATAGGGCAGTGCCGGTATAAGGGGACAGTGCCGGTATAAGGGTACAGTGCCGGTATAAGGGGACAGTGCCGGTATAAGGGGACAGTGCCGGTATAAGGGGACAGTGCCGGTATAAGGGGACAGTGCCGGTATAAGGGGACAGTGCCCGGTATAAGGGGACAGTGCCGGTATAAGGGGACAGTGCCGGTATAGGGTACAGTGCCGGTATAAGGGTACAGTGCCGGTATAAGGGACAGTGCCGGTATAAGGGTACAGTGCCGGTATAAGGGTACAGTGCCGGTATAAGGGTACAGTGCCGGTATAAGGGTACAGTGCCGGTATAAGGGTACAGTGCCGGTATAAGGGTACAGTGCCGGTATAAGGGGACAGTGCCGGTATAAGGGGACAGTGCCGGTATAAGGGTACAGTGCCGGTATAGGGGTACAGTGCGGTATAAGGTACAGTGCCGGTATAGGGTACAGTGCCGTATAAGGGTACAGTGCCGGTATAAGGGTACAGTGCCGGTATAGGGGTACAGTGCCGGTATAAGGGTACAGTGCCGGTATAAGGGGACAGTGCCGGTATAAGGGGACAGTGCCGGTATAAGGGTACAGTGCCGGTATAAGGGGACAGTGCCGGTATAAGGGGACAGTGCCGGTATAAGGGTACAGTGCCGGTATAGGGGTACAGTGCCGGTGCCGAGGGGTACAGTGCCGGTATAGGGGTACAGTGGGTATAACCCGGTATAAAGGGTACAGTGCCGGTATAAAGGGTACAGTGCCGGTATAAGGGTACAGTGTACCCGGTATAAGGGTACAGTGCCGGTATAAGGGTACAGTGCCGGTATAAGGGTACAGTGCCGGTATAAGGGTACAGTGCCGGTATAAGGGTACAGTGCCGGTATAAGGGTACAGTGCCGGTATAAGGGTACAGTGCCGGTATAAGGGGTACAGTGCCGGTATAAGGGTACAGTGCCGGTATAAGGGTACAGTGCCGGTATAAGGGTACAGTGCCGGTATAGGGGTACAGTGCCGGTATAAGGGTACAGTGCCGGTATAAGGGTACAGTGCCGGTATAAGGGTACAGTGCCGGTATAAGGGTACACTCGCTGTGGGTCGGTCCCAGAGCCCCAAGGCCTCACCTTCCGCCCCAGAGGAAGACACGAAGGTGAAGTCCCCGGGAGGGCTGTTGGAGTGCAGGGGACGCGCTGCGGGACCGGGGGGCTGCATCCTCCGCTTCTCCGTAACAGGGAAGACGACGAATGATGACGACTTGAGTGACGTATAATGTTGACGTCAAACCCTGAGTAGTGGCAGAGGAAACACTAGACAGGAATGACAGGAAGTGATGTGACCAATCAGCCCCTGGCGTTACCTTGGAGACTCTGTTCCGCCCACTCATAAGACCACGCCCATATCCCAGCGTCACGTGATATCTGTTCCATGGAGCTTGTTCCGCCCATTCAGGTATGAGAGAGTGGGAGGGGCCAGGGTGATAGCTACGAGCTTTACCTAAAGTTCTCCCTTTCAGACTGACTGCTGCCTCTTGTCGGGCTATACGGTACTACTGCGCTTATCTACAGGATATACGGTACGTGTGCAGAGTGTAAGCAATGAAGTGAAGCTGCAGGGGAATAAGTATTAGATCCCAACCGTGTGGCACTGAGCTGCCATGTGATTCTGTGCTGTGTTACACTTCTACTGAGCGCACTGCCTGCTGGGTAATGTGGTACAGCTCTGCCTGCTGGGTAATGTGGTACAGCTCTGCCTGCTGGGTAATGTGGTACAGCTCTGCCTGCTGGGTAATGTGGTACCGCTCTGCCTGCTGGGTAATGTGGTACAGCTCTGCCTGCTGGGTAATGTGGTACCGCTCTGCCTGCTGGGTAATGTGGTACAGCTCTGCCTGCTGGGTAATGTGGTACCGCTGTGCCTGCTGGGTAATGTGGTACAGCTCTGCCTGCTGGGTAATGTGGTGCCGCTGTGCCTGCTGGGTAATGTGGTACAGCTCTGCCTGCTGGGTAATGTGGTACAGCTCTGCCTGCTGGGTAATGTGGTACCGCTGTGCCTGCTGGGTAATGTGGTACAGCTCTGCCTGCTGGGTAATGTGGTGCCGCTGTGCCTGCTGGGTAATGTGGTACTACTCTGCCTGCTGGGTAATGTGGTACAGCTCTGCCTGCTGGGTAATGTGGTACAGCTCTGCCTGCTGGGTAATGTGGTACCGCTCTGCCTGCTGGGTAATGTGGTACAGCTCTGCCTGCTGGGTAATGTGGTACCGCTGTGCCTGCTGGGTAATGTGGTACAGCTCTGCCTGCTGGGTAATGTGGTGCCGCTGTGCCTGCTGGGTAATGTGGTACTACTCTGCCTGCTGGGTAATGTGGTACTACTCTGCCTGCTGGGTAATGTGGTACTACTCTGCCTGCTGGGTAATGTGGTACAGCTCTGCCTGCTGGGTAATGTGGTGCCGCTGTGCCTGCTGGGTAATGTGGTACTCCTCTGCCTGCTGGGTAATGTGGTACAGCTCTGCCTGCTGGGTAATGTGGTGCCGCTGTGCCTGCTGGGTAATGTGATACTGCACTGCCTGCTGGGTAATGTGGTACTACTCTGCCTGCTGGGTAATGTGGTACAGCTCTGCCTGCTGGGTAATGTGGTGCCGCTGTGCCTGCTGGGTAATGTGGTGCCGCTCTGCCTGCTGGGTAATGTGGTGCCGCTGTGCCTGCTGGGTAATGTGGTGCCGCTCTGCCTGCTGGGTAATGTGGTACTGCTCTGCCTGCTGGGTAATGTGGTACTACTCTGCCTGCTGGGTAATGTGGTACTGCTCTGCCTGCTGGGTAATGTGGTGCCGCTGTGCCTGCTGGGTAATGTGGTACTGCTCTGCCTGCTGGGTAATGTGGTGCCGCTCTGCCTGCTGGGTAATGTGGTACTGCTCTGCCTGCTGGGTAATGTGGTGCCGCTGTGCCTGCTGGGTAATGTGGTACTGCTCTGCCTGCTGGGTAATGTGGTGCCGCTGTGCCTGCTGGGTAATGTGGTACAGCTCTGCCTGCTGGGTAATGTGGTACTACTCTGCCTGCTGGGTAATGTGGTACCGCTCTGCCTGCTGGGTAATGTGGTACCGCTCTGCCTGCTGGGTAATGTGGTACCGCTCTGCCTGCTGGGTAATGTGGTACAGCTCTGCCTGCTGGGTAATGTGGTACTGCTCTGCCTGCTGGGTAATGTGGTACTACTCTGCCTGCTGGGTAATGTGGTACTGCTCTGCCTGCTGGGTAATGTGGTGCCGCTATGCCTGCTGGGTAATGTGGTACCGCTCTGCCTGCTGGGTAATGTGGTACTACTCTGCCTGCTGGGTAATGTGGTACTGCTCTGCCTGCTGGGTAATGTGGTACAGCTCTGCCTGCTGGGTAATGTGGTACAGCTCTGCCTGCTGGGTAATGTGGTGCCGCTGTGCCTGCTGGGTAATGTGGTACTGCTCTGCCTGCTGGGTAATGTGGTACTACTCTGCCTGCTGGGTAATGTGGTACAGCTCTGCCTGCTGGGTAATGTGGTGCCGCTGTGCCTGCTGGGTAATGTGGTGCCGCTCTGCATGCTGGGTAATGTGGTACCGCTCTGCCCGCTGGGTAATGTGGTACTGCCGAGATGTGGGACGGTGGGGTACTCCTGGGGAGTGGGACGGTGGGGTACTTCATGGGGGTGGGACGGTGGGGTACTTCATGGGGGTGGGACGGTGGGGTACTCCATGGGTGTAGTCATGTGATTATTATGACGAGCCAATAGGAATGTGAGGATCTTTATTGGCTGCTCTGTTTTACCTTTCTGCAGTCGGCGGGAGCCACAGATCATGTCGAAGGCCACGTTTCACGCTCCGAAGAGGAAAAGAAAAGTCTACGAACCCTACGAGTCCCCGTTCCCTATTCCCCTCGCGCACGATCCTTCCTGTAGGGAATTCCGGATCTGCCGGGCCGAGATTGTGAATAATCACGTGATTGTGAGATCCCTGGGGGACATCGAACTGCTCTATGGGAAGGTAAGTCGGCTGCCTGACCCATGGGATCAGTTACACTGGGGAAGGGGCAGTAAGGGGGGGGGTCACTATATATAAATATATAAGGGGGGGGCAGGGGAGCTGGGAAGTTGTGGGACCCCCCCCCTGAATCAGTGGTACTGGCAGATACATTAGATAGGTACAAGGAAGGGGAGTTACAGGGGGGGCTGGGAAGTTGTGGGATCCCCCCCCTGAATCAGTGGTACTGGCAGATACCATTAGATAGGTACAAGGAAGGGGAGTTACAGGGGGGGCTGGGAAGTTGTGGGATCCCCCCCCCCCTGAATCAGTGGTACTGGCAGATACATTAGATAGGTACAAGGAAGGGGAGTTACAGGGGGGCTGGGAAGTTGTGGGATCCCCCCCCCTGAATCAGTGGTACTGGCAGATACATTAGATAGGTACAAGGAAGGGGAGTTACAGGGGGGCTGGGAAGTTGTGGGATCCCCCCCCCTGAAACAGTGGTACTGGCAGATACATTAGATAGGTACAAGGAAGGGGAGTTACAGGGGGGCTGGGAAGTTGTGGGGATCCCCCCCTGAATCAGTGGTACTGGCAGATACATTAGATAGGTACAAGGAAGGGGAGTTGACAGGGGGGGCTGGGAAGTTGTGGGATCCCCCCCTGAATCAGTGGTACTGGCAGATACATTAGATAGGTACAAGGAAGGGGAGTTACAGGGGGGCTGGGAAGTTGTGGGATCCCCCCCTGAATCAGTGGTACTGGCAGATACATTAGATAGGTACAAGGAAGGGGAGTTACAGGGGGGGCTGGGAAGTTGTGGGATCCCCCCCCCCCCCGAATCAGTGGTACTGGCAGATACATTAATAGGTACAAGGAAGGGGAGTTACAGGGGGGGCTGGGAAGTTGTGGATCCCCCCCCCTGAATCAGTGGTACTGGCAGATACATTAGATAGGTACAAGGAAGGGGAGTTACAGGGGGGGCTGGGGAAGTTGTGGGATCCCCCCCCTGAATCAGTGGTACTGGCAGATACATTAGATAGGTACAAGGAAGGGGAGTTACAGGGGGGCTGGGAAGTTGTGGGATCCCCCCTGAATCAGTGGTACTGGCAGATACATTAGATAGGTACAAGGAAGGGGAGTTACGGGGGGGGCTGGGAAGTTGTGGGATCCCCCCCCTGAATCAGTGGTATGGCAGATACATTAGATAGGTACAAGGAAGGGGAGTTACAGGGGGGCTGGGAAGTTGTGGGATCCCCCCCCTGAATCAGTGGTACTGGCAGATACATTAGATAGGTACAAGGAAGGGGAGTTACAGGGGGGGCTGGGAAGTTGTGGGATCTCCCTCCCCCGAATCAGTGGTACTGGCAGATACATTAGATTAGGTACAAGGAAGGGGAGTTACAGGGGGGGGCTGGGAAGTTGTGGGATCCCCCCCCTGAATCAGTGGTACTGGCAGATACATTAGATAGGTACAAGGAAGGGGAGTTACAAGGGGGGCTGGGAAGTTGTGGGATCCCCCCCCCCCGAATCAGTGGTACTGGCAGATACATTAGATAGGTACAAGGAAGGGGAGTTACAGGGGGGCTGGGAAGTTGTGGGATCCCCCCCCTGAATCAGTGGTACTGGCAGATACATTAGATAGGTACAAGGAAGGGGAGTTTACAGGGGGGCTGGGAAGTTGTGGGATCCCCCCCTGAATCAGTGGTACTGGCAGATACATTAGATAGGTACAAGGAAAGGGGAGTTACAGGGGGGCTGGGAAGTTGTGGGATCCCCCCCCTGAATCAGTGGTACTGGCAGATACATTAGATAGGTACAAGGAAGGGGAGTTACAGGGGGGCTGGGAAGTTGTGGGATCCCCCCCTGAATCAGTGGTACTGGCAGATACATTAGATAGGTACAAGGAAGGGGAGTTACAGGGGGGCTGGGAAGTTGTGGGATCCCCCACCTGAATCAGTGGTACTCGGCAGATACATTAGATAGGTACAAGGAAGGGGAGTTACAGGGGGGCTGGGAAGTTGTGGGATCCCCTCCACCTGAATCAGTGGTACTGGCAGATACATTAGATAGGTACAAGGAAGGGGAGTTACAGGGGGGGCTGGGAAGTTGTGGGATCCCCCCCCCTGAATCAGTGGTACTGGCAGATACATTAGATAGGTACAAGGAAGGGGAGTTACAGGGGGGGCTGGGAAGTTGTGGAATCCCCCCCCCTGAATCAGTGGTACTGGCAGATACATTAGATAGGTACAAGGAAGGGGAGTTACAGGGGGGCTGGGAAGTTGTGGGATCCCCCCCCCCCTGAATCAGTGGTACTGGCAGATACATTAGATAGGTACAAGGAAGGGGAGTTACAGGGGGGGCTGGGAAGTTGTGGGATCCCCCCCCCGAATCAGTGGTACTAGGGATACTTAGATAGGTACAAGGAAGGGGAGTTACAGGGGGCTGGGAAGTTGTGGGATCCCCCCCCCCCGAATCAGTGGTACTGGCAGATACATTAGATAGGTACAAGGAAGGGGAGTTAACAGGGGGGCTGGGAAGTTGTGGATCCCCCCCCCTGAATCAGTGGTACTGGGCAGATACATTAGAGTAGGTACAAGGAAGGGGAGTTAACAGGGGGGCTGGGAAGTTGTGGATCCCCCCCCCTGAATCAGTGGTACTGGCAGATACATTAGATAGGTACAAGGAAGGGAGTTACAGGGGGGCTGGGAAGTTGTGGGATCCCCCCCCCTGAATCAGTGGTACTGGCAGATACATAGATAGGTACAAGGAAGGGGAGTTACAGGGGGGCTGGGAAGTTGTGGGATCCCCCCCCCCTTGAATCAGTGGTACGGCAGATACATTAGATAGGTACAAGGAAGGGGAGTTACAGGGGGGCTGGGAAGTTGTGGGATCCCCCCCCCCCTGAATCAGTGGTACTGGCAGATACATTAGATAGGTACAAGGAAGGGGAGTTACATTAGGGGGCTGGAAGTTGTGGGATCCCCCCCCCCCCTGAATCAGTGGTACTGGCAGATACATTAGATAGGTACAAGGAAGGGGAGTTACAGGGGGGCTGGGAAGTTGTGGGATCCCCCCCCCCTGAATCAGTGGTACTGGCAGATACATTAGATAGGTACAAGGAAGGGGAGTTACAGGGGGGGCTGGGAAGTTGTGGGATCTCCCCCTGAATCAGTGGTACTGGCAGATACATTAGATAGGTACAAGGAAGGGGAGTTACAGGGGGCTGGGAAGTTGTGGGATCCCCCCCCCCCCTGAATCAGTGGTACTGGCAGATACATTAGATAGGTACAGGAAAGGGAGTACAGGGGGGCTGGGAAGTTGTGGGATCACCCCTGAATCAGTGGTACTGGCAGATACATTAGATAGGTACAAGGAAGGGGAGTTACAGGGGGGGCTGGGAAGTTGTGGGATCCCCCCCCTGAATCAGTGGTACTGGCAGATACATTAGATAGGTACAAGGAAGGGGAGTTACAGGGGGGCTGGGAAGTTGTGGGATCCCCCCCCCTGAATCAGTGGTACTGGCAGATACATTAGATAGGTACAAGAAGGGGAGTTACAGGGGGGGCTGGGAAGTTGTGGATCCCCCCCCCGAATCAGTGGTACTGGCAGATACATTAGATAGGTACAAGGAAGGGGAGTTACAGGGGGGCTGGGAAGTTGTGGGATCCCCCCCCCCTGAATCAGTGGTACTGGCAGATACATTAGATAGGTACAAGGAAGGGGAGTTACAGGGGGGCTGGGAAGTTGTGGGATCCCCCCCCCCCTGAATCAGTGGTACTGGCAGATACATTAGATAGGTACAAGGAAGGGGAGTTACAGGGGGGCTGGGAAGTTGTGGGATCCCCCCCCCCCCTGAATCAGTGGTACTGGCAGATACATTAGATAGGTACAAGGAAGGGGAGTTACAGGGGGGCTGGGAAGTTGTGGGATCCCCCCCCCCCGAATCAGTGGTACTGGCAGATACATTAGATAGGTACAAGGAAGGGGAGTTACAGGGGGGGCTGGGAAGTTGTGGGATCCCCCCCCTGAATCAGTGGTACTGGCAGATACATTAGATAGGTACAAGGAAGGGGAGTTACAGGGGGGCTGGGAAGTTGTGGGATCCCCCCCTGAATCAGTGGTACTGGCAGATACATTAGATAGGTACAAGGAAGGGGAGTTACAGGGGGGCTGGGATTGTGGGATCCCCCCCCTGAATCAGTGGTACTGGCAGATACATTAGATAGGTACAAGGAAGGGGAGTTACAGGGGGGCTGGAAGTTGTGGGATCCCCCCCCCCCCTGAATCAGTGGTACTGGCAGATACATTAGATAGGTACAAGGAAGGGGAGTTACAGGGGGGCTGGGAAGTTGTGGGATCCCCCCCCCTGAATCAGTGGTACTGGCAGATTCATTAGATAGGTACAAGGAAGGGGAGTTACAGGGGGGCTGGGAAGTTGTGGGACCCCCCCCCCCTGAATCAGTGGTACTGGCAGATACATTAGATAGGTACAAGGAAGGGGAGTTACAGGGGGGCTGGGAAGTTGGGGGATCCCCGAATCAGTGGTACTGTCGGCAGATACATTAGATAGGTTACAAGGAAGGGGAGTTACAGGGGGGGCTGGGAAGTTGTGGGATCCCCCCCCCCCTGAATCAGTGGTACTGGCAGATACATTAGATAGGTACAAGGAAGGGGAGTTACAGGGGGGGCTGGGAAAGTTGTGGGATCCCCCCCTGAATCAGTGGTACTGGCAGATACATTAGATAGGTACAAGGAAGGGGAGTTACAGGGGGGGGCTGGGAAGTTGTGGGATCCCCCCCTGAATCAGTGGTACTGGCAGATACATTAGATAGGTACAAGGAAGGGGAGTTACAGGGGGGGCTGGGAAGTTGTGGGATCCCCCCCCTGAATCAGTGGTACTGGCAGATACATTAGATAGGTACAAGGAAGGGGAGTTACAGGGGGGGGCTGGGAAGTTGTGGGATCCCCCCCCTGAATCAGTGGTACTGGCAGATACATTAGATAGGTACAAGGAAGGGGAGTTACAGGGGGGGCTGGGAAGTTGTGGGATCCCCCCCCCTGAATCAGTGGTACTGGCAGATACATTAGATAGGTACAAGGAAGGGGAGTTACAGGGGGGCTGGGAAGTTGTGGGATCCCCCCCCTGAATCAGTGGTACTGGCAGATACATTAGATAGGTACAAGGAAGGGGCGGTGCCTATAAAGCAAGGGAGGGGTCACGGGGATTTATTTCTTCTCAGAGGTAAATTTGGAGTTGGATTCATGTACTTTTTTTTTCTTTTTCCATCATCAACATTTATTTAGTATTTGCCCCCTTGCTCACAGATACCCCGAGTATTAGGCCTGTATGTGCCAGTGACTGGTGCCGCCCTCTGATAGTTCTGCCTTGAAGCTCTCTGTTGTATCTGCCATTATATAGAACTGCTGTATTTATATCTAAGGGCTCTGGTACATGGGGAGATTAGTCGCCCGCGGCAAAACTCCCTGCTCGCGGGCGACTAATCTCCCCGAGTTGCCTTCCCTCTGCCATCCCACCGGCGAACATGTAAGTCGCCGGCGGGATGGCAGACGCGGCGGGGCGATTTCGGGAAATCGCCGAAAAAGCCTCGCGAGTCTTTTTCGGCGATTTGCGCGAAATCGCGCTGCCGCGTCTGCCATCCCGCCGGCGACTTACATGTTCGCCGGTGGGATGGCAGAGGGAAGGCAACTCGGGGAGATTAGTCGCCCGCGAGCAGGGAGTTTTGCCGCGGGCGACTAATCTCCCCGTGTACCAGAGCCCTAAGGCCTCTGAGTTTAGTTTGGTTTATTCCCCCGCAGGGGTACTTTGGGAAGGGCATTTTGTCCAGGAGTCGCCCGCAGCATAATATGGCAGAGCCGCAGCTACAGGCCAAATGGAAAGGTAAGTTCTTGGGCCGAGGCACATTGTGCTTGGGATTGCCCCTATCTATACAAATATTGCAGGTAACGGGGGGGGGGGGGTTCACTTTTAAGTTTAACTTTTAGTACATTATAGAATGGCCAATTCTAAGCAACTTTTCAATTGGTCTTCATTATTTATTTGTTATAGTTTTTGAATGATTTCCCTTATTCTTCCCTTTCAAATGGGGGTCACTGACCCCGGCAGCCAAACCCTATTGCTCTGTGAGGCTCCAGTTTTATTGTTATTATTTTCATAACCTCTTTTTCTGTTCAGCCCCTCCCCTATTCATATACCAGCCTCTCATTCACACCGCTCCCTGGTTACTAAGGTAATTTGGACCCTAGCAACCAGATAGCTGGTGAAACTCCAAACTGGAGAGCTGCTGAGCAAAAAGTGAAATTACTATAAAAAAAAAAAAAAAATACAAGTAATAAAAAATGAAGACCAATTGCAAATTGTCTCAGAACATCATACTAAAAGTTACCTAAAGGTGAACAACCCCTTTAACTGCCCCCTGCTGTAATCTTCCGCTCCTTTGTGCAGTTACCCGGGGCCCCGCCCCATGGGGCGACAGGTATTTGTGGGAGGAGATTTCCCCCGGGGGGTAAAGCACCCAGTGTGTCAGGGCCCTAAGGAGACAAATATATAAACCAGTTTGGGATCTTTCCTTTGTTTTCCAGATATAAAACTGAATTTGCCAATTATTTCATCCAGGAGGTAAGTAGAACTGGAGCAGTAGGTTTACTTGCCCTTTGTATCAGCCAGCTCAGAGCGCTCCCTCTGGGAAGGGACATTCCCGGCACAGAGGAACAGGACAGGTTTAGTATTGTTGGCTCTCTATGAGTTAATACTTTGGGGTGAGGGCGCCCCCGGCTCATTTAAACCCCGTTAGTCCCTCTGTTACACTCATAATAATAATAATGGCACCGGCACTGCCTCAGTGTTTGGCTGGATTCTGGCTCTGGTCCCACTGCTTATACCTCATGTCAATGCCAGACACACCCACACAGCACCCTTACTCACCCCTTGTTACTCACTGCAGTTGCCCCTAGTGTATTCTGCATTAACCCTTCCAGCATTCCCTGGCCAGCAGGGCTGCCTTCAGAAATCATGGAGCCCTACCTCCCTTTCTGGCCAAACACACCCTTAATTCACCCAGTCCCTCCCGTTACTCACCCCCAATTCACCCAGTCCCTCCCGTTACTCACCCCCAATTCACCCAGTCCCTCCCATTACTCACCCCAAATTCACCCAGTCCCTCCCATTACTCACCCCAAATTCACCCAGTCCCTCCCATTACTAACCCCCAATTCACCCAGTCCCTCCCGTTACTCACCCCCAATTCACCCAGTCCCTCCCGTTACTCACCCCCAATTCACCCAGCCCCTCCCATTACTCACCCCCAATTCACCTAGTCCCTCCCATTACTCACCCCCAATTCTCCCAGTCCCTCCCATTACTCACCCCCAATTCTCCCAGTCCCTCCCATTACTCACCCCCAATTCACCCAGTCCCTCCCATTACTCACCCCCAAGGCCTCCTGGCCTTTCAGTGCAGTACAGACCCTCATTGGACTGGGCCCTTTATGCTCCCACCTGTCCCCCCAGTGGGGGTTTTTGCTTTCTCTTACAGTTCCTGTACATTTCCCTCTTATTTCTGTAGTTTCCAGTCCTATATTTTCTCCACAAGCCCATGGGTATGCTCCTCATTGCCGGTGTCAGACTTACAGGTCTGTGGTTTCTGGAAAAAGAGATGTTTCGCCCTTCAGCTCTGATCCCATCTAAGTAACTGCCCTTGTATAGGGACAGATGTAGCTGCCTTATTATTGTGCATATTCTATCCCTGAATATAATAGCCAGATTTGGCCCTTGCTGTAGAGATCAGACTTACAGGTCTGTAGTTCACAGGCAGAGCTAGTTGCTTTTTTTAGATTGCTGGAGTGACATTTACAGTTCTTCTGAGAGATCCAGCATCTTTAATGTACAATTTCCGGTTTCTGAATATTCATTCTTTTCCAAAACCACAGATACAGGCGCCATCTTGAATGGGCAAAGAATCTTCTTGAAGAACAAGGTTTGAGCACAGAGTCCGTTAACAAGATCCTGGCAGATTACACCAAGGAAGTTAATATCTCAGCAGAAGGTGATGTTGCAGAGGGAAATGTGCCGGCAGAATCCAGAATGGACTTGGATCCAGAAACTGGAACTAAATCACAGAGCTCAGAACCCAACCCTGGGGCAGAGACTGAGAGGAAGGTGCTTCTAGAAGGAAACCCAGATTATGACCCTCTGGCTAAATATGGGCCGGGGGTTCTGCAGGAGGAGGAGGAGCCGGACAGAACTACCCTCGAGAAAGTCCATTGCCCCAAACACGATGATTTCATTCTGCACTGCGGCTGCAGACCCGGGAGGGACCCCCTACAGAATGAGCCCCCTGCCCCGGCCGGGTCCCACCCCGAGTATTTACTGGTGGAAGAAGCCGAGGAGAATGTGGATTTGGGGCCCGAAGGAACAGAAGAGAATAAAGGTGTAAGGGCCATTCCCTTTTATTTCTCCTTTGGGGGAAGGACATGGAGTCTGTGACTTAAGCAGTGGGTGGGACTAAAACACTTAATTGGTTGTTAGCAGGGAGAGGGGCAGGGAGTCTGTGACTTAAGCAGTGGGTGGGACTAAAACACTTAATTGGTTGTTAGCAGGGAGAGGGGCAGGGAGTCTGTGACTTAAGCAGTGGGTGGGACTAAAACACTTCATTGGTTGTTAGCAGGGAGAGGGGCAGGGAGTCTGTGACTTAAGCAGTGGGTGGGACTAAAACACTTCATTGGTTGTTAGCAGGGAGAGGGGCAGGGAGTCTGTGACTTAAGCAGTGGGTGCGGCTAAAACACTTCAATGGTTGTTAGCAGTGGATTGGGCAGGAAGTCAGTAACTCAGGCAGTGGGTGGGACTAGAACACTTCATTGGTTGTTTGCAGGGGGAGGGGCAGGGAGTCAGTAACTCAGGCAGTGGGGGGGACTAAAACATTTCATTGGTTGTTAGAATGGGGAGGGGCAGGGAGTCAGTAACTCAGGCAGTGGGTGGGACTAGAACACTTCATTGGTTGTTAGCCAGGGGAGGGGCAGGGAGTCAGTATAACTCAGGCAGTGGGGGGGACTAAAACACTTCTCATTGGTTTGTTAGCAGGGGGAGGGCAGGGAGTCGGTAATCAGGCAGTGGGTGGGACTAAAACACTTCATTGGTTGTTTGCAGGGGGAGGGGCAGGGAGCCAGTAACTCAGGCAGTGGGTGGGACAAAAACACTTCATTGGTTGTTTGCAGAGGGAGGGGCAGGGAGTGCGGGTAACTCAGAGCGTCATAGTGGGTGGGACAGTGTGATAAGCCAAAAAACACGTTGTATTGGTTTTTGCAGATGTGGATGGAGTCAGGAGAGTCCGGTAACTGCAAGCGAGAGGTAGGGTGGAAGCTTAATAAGACTAGTTCATTGGTTGTTAGCAGGGGGTTGGGCAGGGAGTCAGTAACTCAGGCAGTGGGTGGGATTAAAACACTTCATTGGTTGTTAGAAGGGGGAGGGGCAGGGAGTCAGTAACCCAGGCAGTGGGTGGGACTAACACTTTAATGGCTGTTTGCAGGGGGAGGGGCAGGGAGTCAGTAACCCAGGCAGTGGGTGGGACTAACACTTTAATGGCTGTTTGCAGGGGGAGGGGCAGGGAGTCAGTAACCCAGGCAGTGGGTGGGAGCTGAACATTTAATGCGTTTGCAAGGGGGAGGGCCAGGGAGTATAAAACAGTACGCCAGGCAGTGAGGTGTGACTAAGAACTTGTAAGCGCTGTTTTGCAGGGGGAGGGGCAGGGATCAGTAACCCAGGCAGTGGTGTGGAGAAAATAGAAACTTGAGAGTGGCTGTTTGAAAGGGGGGAGGGGCAGGGAGTTAGTAACTCAGTAGGTGGGACTAGAGCGCTATGACATCATTTTATTGTGGGTGGGGCAGGAGGTCTGATTTTATATAGTGACTGTTGCCCCTTCTAGGGTATCAGTTGAATGACTGCTTGGGGTATAATACTGATATTGCCCTGTTACTGAGAATGTCTCTTTCAGGGCGGGGGAGAGGACGCTTAGTCTGTCGCCGGAATCCTTTTAGAGTGTTTGAATATTTGCAGCTGAGCCGTGAAGAGGTAAGTGGGTCTGATAATTCCATATATACCCCCCCCCGGCCCACCCTATTATACCCATGGGACCCTGACTGGGCTCATTGCTGTGAGTGGGAATAGAGCCGGCCCTACAGACTGGCTCTGAATCTGACAGTCAGTGTCTGGGCGGCTATAGAACTGGGGGCAGCTTCTGCTCATTGGGGGGGAATTGGGGGACAAATGGAAAGCTGAGTGTTAACCCTTTCTCTTGTGCTCTTAGGCCTTTTTCTTGATGTAATGTGAGCATTGTAGTGCTCTGCCTGCACAGTCATTCCAATAGTACGTGCCCTAACAGCTCCCGCCTGCTTTAGCTTATTTACACTTGCGGGCGAGAGTACTTACCGCGCGTAATCTCCAGAATTGCATGTCCTGCTGCTTCGTGTGAGTATGCAGCGTAAGCTTGGTGCAGAGAGTCCTACGCGCCTGCCAGATAACCTTTCGCTCTTCCGCATGGCTCGGTTACATACCTGCCGCACGCACAGGAATCCTCCATCCCATAGTTCGGGTCTATAGACGCCTGGAGAACGGATAGCAGAAGCGTGCCTCATCACGTCCATGTAGTCGCGAGTGGGGGGATAATTAGCCTTCATCTACTGGGCACCCACAGAGACCTCCCCTCCCAGTGGGTCATAAACCTGCGCCCACAGAACCTCCCTCCCATGGCTCGTTCATAGTGCCCCATGCATGAACCTTCCGCGCACATGTTTGTTTTCTATAGCTGCGGCTAACAGACTACCCTCCCATGCTTCGTTCATTACTGGCCCACAGACCTCCCCGCTCACCGATGCTCGTTCATACCTGCCCCACAGAACCTCCCCTCCCGATAGTTTTGATCGAGTACCTGCCCCACAGACACCTATCCTCTCCCAATGTTTGTTTCATAACCTGCACCCACAGAACCTCCCCTCCCATGCCTGGTTCTACCTGCCCACACCAGAACATCCTCATGTCCAGTTGTGTGTGGTCATACGCTGCCTCAACAGACCTTCCCTCCATAGTTCGGAGTTATTCAACGCCTGCCCCACGCAACCTCCCCTCCTGTCGTTTTGGGTCACCCTGCCCGCACAGAACGCTTCCTCGCTCGCAGGGTTGGTTCATAACTGACCGAGCGAGAACCTTCCGCACCTTGGCATTTTCGGTATTTGCATACCTGCCCGCAGGTAACTTCTCCTCACCCGATGTTCGGCTTCATAACGCGGTGCGCCACAGAAGTCTCGACGTTCTCCATGTTCGGTTATGTCATAACCTGCCCCACAGAACTCCCAATCCATGGTTCGGGAGGATGTTCTATAACCATGCCTCATATAGACCTTCCCCTTCCATTGGTTCGGGGTGAGTTGACCTGCACCCACAGAACCTCCCCTGCCATGTTCGGAGCTTTCATATTCCTGCCCCACAGAAACCTGCCCTCACTCATAGTTCTGGTTTCATACCATGACCCACAGAACCTCTCCCTCCCATGTTCGGGGTTCATACCTGCCCAGCAGAACTCGCCCTCCCATGGTTTCGGTTCATACGCTGCCGCCCACTAGAACCGTCCGCCTCACCATGTTCGGTCATACGCTGCCCGCACAAGAAACCTCCCTCCATGTTCGGTTCATACCTGCCCCACAGAACCTCCCCTCCCATGTTCGGTTCATACCTGCCCCACAGAACCTCCCCTCCCATGTTTGGGTCACCCCTGCCCCAACAAGAAACCTTCCCTCCCATGTTTTGGGTCCACCCCTGCCCCACAGAACCTTCCCTCCCATGTTTGGGTCACCCCTGCCCCACAGAACCTTCCCTCCCATGTTTGGGTCACCCCTGCCGCATAGAACCAACCCTGTTTAATCATTTCTTGTCACATCGAAACTGCCCCTTTGCCAGGCATAATCTAATTGGTTACAGCCCTAAACAAGCAATCATGTTAATTAGCAAATAAATGCTAAAATAAATCTATAATTGGCTGAACTCCTGTTGTTTGCTGATAGCGCTGCAGCAGTGGGCAGGGCGCAGCTCACAAGCAGGAACACCTGCTGTCAATGTATTTTTGGGGTTCCCCTAGGCTCTCCTTCAAGGGGCAGTGTGTAACCCCTACATCCCAACACAACAACCAATGGAACGTTTGATCTCACGCAGGAGCCGCTGACCATCCTGAAGCTGTGGGAAGTGTTCAGCGCCGCGCAGGCGAGTTTCAGCACCACGTACATGGCCTACCATCACTTCCGCAGCAAGGGCTGGGTGCCCAAGGTGGGGCTCAAATACGGCACTGACCTCTGTAAGTAGAACTTATTGGCGGCACAGAGATATATATATATATGAGCATCCAATACTGATGTAACGCAGGGATCTGGGCTGGACTACAAATCCCAGCATTCTCCAACAGGCGTGGCCTCTCAGTTGCACTTTTGGGGGGCCAGAGGCCTCTTCTCAGACCTGTAACGTTGATATGTGATGTCATCAGTTATAATTGGTGCTCAGTGATGTATCCTGTGTATCTCTAGCGCCCCCTGTGTATCTCTAGCGCCCCCTGTGTATCTCTAGCGCCCCCTGTCGGTGCAGATGTTAGCAGTTTTGTTCTCATTTACCCTTGGAGGCAGGACAGAAAAACTAATGACTCCTGGTCCCTCCTACTTTTATGGCTCCACCTTTGTCCCTCAGTCTGTTTGTCCTGCCTTAGGGATGAAGTACAGCGCTGCGGAATATGTTGGCGCTTTATAAATAAATGTTAATAATAAGTACATTCATATTTGGATTTCTTTCCTCTTTTTATTACTTTTTTTTTACATTCTCTCCTTCTACTTTATATACTACTTTATATTCCTAACAACCCAGATCTAGGCTGGAGTTGGTCCCAGAGTCGCTGGGAAGTTGACAGACGCCACCTTCAGGGGTTGGGGGGCAGTGTTTCAAAACACACACTAGGGGTCTCAGGGGGGAGCGCACTACCCATCAATGTTGTGGATCATAAGGCAATTGCTTTGGCATTAGGGGGCCGGTCCCATCTTGTCACAGTTCAGTATTATCGGTGCCATGGCAGCTGCAGGTGTTGTTGAGCAGTAAAGTGTCACGAATTCTGAATTGGGCAGAACAGAAAGTGCCAGTATGTGTGCAGCATACATCCCGGGGGGGGGGGGGGGCATGATTTGGGAGGCGGATTACCTGAGTGGGACGATGGTCTGCAATTATTACACAGACGGGGAAGGAGCAGCATTTGGAGATGTTGCTGGGATTGTGCCGGGATGAGGGACCCGGGAGCAGCATTTGGAGAAGTTGCTGGGATTGTGCCGGGATGAGGGACCCAGGAGCAGCATTTGGAGATGTTGCTGGGATTGTGGCGGGATGAGGGACCCGGGAGCAGCATTTGGAGATGTTGCTGGGATTGTGCCGGGATGAGGGACCCGGGAGCAGCATTTGGAGATGTTGCTGGGATTGTGGCGGGATGAGGGACCCGGGAGCAGCATTTAGAGAAGTTGCTGGGATTGTGGCGGGATGAGGGACCCGGGAGCAGCATTTGGAGATGTTGCTGGGATTGTGGCGGGATGAGGGACCCGGCAGCAGCATTTAGAGATGTTGCTGGGATTGTGCCGGATGAGGGACCCGGGAGCAGCATTTGGAGATGTTGCTGGGATTGTGGTGGGATGAGGGACCCGGGAGCAGCATTTGGAGATGTGCTGGGATTGTGCCGGATGAGGGACCCAGGAGCAGCATTTGGAGATGTTGCTGGGATTGTGGCGGGATGAGGGACCCGGGAGCAGCATTTGGAGATGTTGCTGGGATTGTGCCGGGATGAGGGACCCGGGAGCAGCATTTGGAGATGTTGCTGGGATTGTGGCGGGATGAGGGACCCGGGAGCAGCATTTGGAGATGTTGCTGGGATTGTGCCGGGATGAGGGACCCAGGAGCAGCATTTGGAGATGTTGCTGGGATTGGGCCGGGATGAGGGACCCAGGAGCAGCATTTGGAGATGTTGCTGGGATTGTGGTGGGATGAGGGACCCAGGAGCAGCATTTGGAGATGTTGCTGGGATTGTGCTGCTTTGAGGGACTTCAGGATGGTGTATGCAGTTGTGCTCTAGCCATTCTTCCCAGGATGATAGGAAAACTAAACCAAAGCAATGCCACCATGGTTCTCATAGCGCCAGAGTGTGGTCTAGCATGGCTGTCGGCAGCCAAACCCTGGCAATGGCAACTTGCCAACTGGCGGCTCCAGAGCTGAAATATTCTGCTCCAGGCACTCAAACAACCCACAGCTTGAGAATACCATAGACTGTGGGGATCTTCCTCACCTGGGTGGTACCAACCCAACTAGAGGGACACCTTTAGGATGTCCCCTTATGTCTGCACTGAAAAGAGGGCTACTAAAGGGGATTTTGGGCTCTTGGAAAATTCTTTTCTCATAGGCCTGAACTGTCCCACCCAGGCAGATTTAGCATGGGCCACTTCTTGATACCCTCTCTTTTTGTCTCTTGATCTTCCTTCTGACCTTAATGTCTTTATCGGTTCAGCTTTCTAAAGGGACCTGAGGGACCCAACTGACTGATACAGTAGGAGGGACTAGGAGGCGTCAGTTTCTTGTATTGTAACAAAGTAAACCACAAGGATATTATAAGTCACCTTGCTGTTCCATGGCCTGTATTATGCGACTCTGCCTTGGGGTCACGGAACACCTCAGTCACATATATCCTTTTACAACAGGGGGTACATTATTCCCTATATGATATTTATTCTTATTCTCATTTTCTTCCAGTGCTATATCGTAAAGGCCCCCCTTTCTACCATGCAAGGTGAGTGCAACTAATAATTGCTCCTTCATATACTGTATCACTGTAAATACAGCTTCCCCTCTGTGGCCCCCAAAAGCTTCCGGCTATAGTCTCCAGAAACAGGGCCACAGCATGTAGAACCCACATAGAATGACCCCAGTGCTGCTGCTGTAGGTTCTGTATATCTCGATTTACTCCCTGGTGTGTATATATTTAATATCGGCTCCACACTGAGCGCTACATTATATTCCGTTAGTGTCGTACAGAGAAGTAAGTGGGGCCCCGGGGAAGGGATTGAGCCATTTGATAAGCTCTTCTTAAAGTGGGGGTGCAAACTGGGCTGAACCAGTCTGGCCCCAGGGGCAACAATAGGTGCAGAAAGAGGGCCTTTAAGGCATCTCCCCCAAACTAGAGAGCGTCTAGCTCAGGGCATCCCATAGATTTTCAAATTGGGTATTGGGCTCTGGCCGGGCCATTCCAGAACATTAGGGTTCTCCGTTGTTGCTTTAGCTGTAGCTTTGGGTCCTGCTGAAAGGTGGGCTGAGTTCTCTGCTGCTTTATCTGAAGCTGCCCTGTGATGCCCCCTCCCTTCTAACTTCATGGTACAGGCTCAGAAATGACTATTTTTGTGTATTCCCCCCCCCTCCCCCGCAGCTATTCTGTGATTGTGGAACTAGTCAATGACAAGTGTGAGGGTGCCCCCCTGAGACCCCTGAGTTGGAGATCACTGGCCGGGCTACACAGGACAACTGCCAACGTCTCCAAGGTAAGTGAGTGTCTGAAAGTAACAGTAAGGGTAATAACTGCCAAAGGGAAGGGTTAGTGCTGGGCGGTATATTCCGGTAAAAACCGATCACCGTTTTTTTTTTTTGAAAACAATAAGTGGAAAAATGAATTTTCGAACAAAAATTACCCCGTCCATTACGCCGGTGTGCTGAATACTTCCGGGTGCGGCGCGTGACGTCAGCGCGCACACTCTCTAAAAGCGCCATCGCTAGGATGCATTCAGAGTCGGATACCAATGTGAGCTGTCGGGGGGGTGCCTGGCAGTAATTATATTTTATGTGAAGGGGATGGGTGGGGGTGGGTGGGTTATACTTATGTGTAGGGGATGAGGTTGTGTTTGGTGGGGGTGTGATGTGGTGGGGGGTTATATTTATGTGAGAGCGGAATGGGGTGTTTGGGGTGGGTGGGTTATATTTATGTGAAGGGGATGGGGGTTGTTTTGGGGTGGGTGGGGGGTTGTTCTGTGCGGATGCGGGGGTGTTTGGGGTGGGAGGTGCTGTGCGATCGGGGAGGTGGCAGGTGATGGTTGCGGGTTGGGCGGGGTGTTTGGGGGTGGGGTGGGGATGGGGTAGGTGGGGGTTGCGTGCGGTATTGTGGGGGGTCCTCCCGGGGGCTGGGTTGCGCTGATAAGGGGGGTGTTTGATGGGTGGCTGGGGGGGGGCCTGCGGGTAGCGCAGGGCTGTTCTGGCGGTGGAGTCAACCTAATCATGCATGGGGAAAAAAATACCGTAAATACGTGATAACCGATATAATTTTGAAAAATACGTGATATAACATTCTCTGGAGATCATACGCCCAGCACTAGGAAGGGCATCACTGGCACTGCATTTTCCTGATTCAGTTATCATTCCAACCAATCCACACTCGCTAACATGCTGCTTGAGACCGTCTAGATTTGGTAGGGGGTGTGGGAACGAGCATCTGGGAACTTTTGCCACTGTGCTTATCTATCACATTCTCCTTTTGGTTCCAATGAGAAAACACTATTACATGCGTAAACTGGTAGAGGTCGGCAGGTATGCTTGTTGTCATTAGGTCGGCCTGCACTGAGCCTCGCCAGATAATAAAGGGAGAAATATCGCATCCATTTTTGACATGTGCCTGGTCTGTTGGAAACCATTGCTGGAACAAGGTGCAAATGAGCGCGTTTGATTTCATTGATTCAAGCTGAATCTGTTTGGTGCAACCAATGTAATCAGGGGAACTCAAATGCTATTTGTGGCTCTTCTATGGGACCGTCATAGGACGCGCCGGAAGCCGCTCCTCCCGCCAACACTGCCCCATAAGATAGACATGTAAGATTCACTCTCTAGCTATGAGAGACTACCCGACTCCGCCGCTCTCTCCGGTAGAAGAAGTCGCTGCACACACCGCTGCCCAAATCACACTGCTATGCCTTACCTGCGCTACCCGTCTCTCAATCTCCTTATTCTCATACGGAGACTTCTTTTGCTGCTATTTAATGAAAACCGCGCTGGCTTTCAATCCGAACACGACCGATCCTTAATGTCTCCGGCTTGTATTAACCGCATAAACCAGGTGCAAGTAAGTGTCGCTAAAGTGTACTCAGTTAATATAAGGTCAATCAATGTATACCCCTACTGTAAATGAAAGCGATTTAGACAGTCACTGAGGGTTTCGTGCAGCCCCCATATAAAGGCACCAGCGCTCGCATAGGCCTGAGTCTATACCATGGCGTACTCTGCAGGTATCACTTCATTGTATTTATATACCACGATCAGACTCGTACAACTCACTGTCATAACATGATCCAACGGATACATTACGCAGTCACTGAGGCGCGTCTATACTGTGCACTCCATACTTACAAGGACACACTAAGGGACTGCACAGGACGCTGCAGTTTTATACCACACGGGAACTCTGAGGTTCACTCACTCCACATTCCGTCACTTCTATATAGGCGCACTTAACATTGATATAATCCACCTCTAATCATACGTAGAGAGAGTAGCGGATAGTAGCAGTGCACTGAACAGGGCGCTCTCTTTGCCTGCTGTCGCTCAGTCTTGCAGCCCGGTTGGGCGCCACTCTGGCACTAGTCACACGGTAATACTACAGACAGTGTTATAGTTCGCATGCTCAGTGTAAATGCGCTGCAGGTCTATCACCCGGTTGTCAGACCGACATGGTAGACAGCAGGCTCGCTTTCTCCGTGCATTTGAATGCCCTACTATACGACGGCGGGACCATTACATAGTGAGTCGCTGGGCTCCTCCTCCGGGAGCGGCTTTTTTTGCCGATTCGGAAAAGGGGAGGAGAGATCTTGTAAGGACCTACTGCGCGCCAGGAGCCGCTCGCATTTGTGTCTATTGGAAATAAACATCTAGTCGTTGCCCCTCGCCATTATCTGTGTGTATCTATAGATAGTTTGTATTAGGCTTTAGAGAGTAAGAACCTCGTGCTATTGACACATGCACTTGTGCCAATGCGGTTTCTGCCCTCACAATACCTGGCACTTATTATCAGAGGAACCTTGTGCCTGGCTCTTATCTCACCACATTAAGCCATAGCGACACAACAGGGCCAAAATGGGCATCAAAACGAGAAAAAGATGGAAAGGGGTGATCGGTATTTTACGACCGGTATGATGGGGCGGGTGGGCGGCGCCTACAAAGGCGCAGGGCGCGTGTAACCTCCGTATAACTCCGTTGGCAGGTTGTATAGAATTGGGAGCTCCTGGTAGTGAGTCTGGTTAACTTTGGCCATTAGAGCAGAGACTGGAGGCTGCCAGGCTTAATACCGTGTGTGGAGCGATTGCCAGCGTGGGTATCGGTTACGCTCCTGTGAGATCGTGATAGGAAGGCCGCTGCGTGGCCTTGCATAGGCGCGCCAGGGGATTGGAATCGATGAGACGGCGATCCATCACGCTACCTACCCCTCACTCGGAGGCCCAACTTCCCTCAAGCTGCGCGCGAGGGCAGTGGGGTTCTCATGAGTGGGCGCCCTAGTATGGGATAAATATCTGGGAGTAGTGCGGCATTACTGACTAATCCGTTGTTCATTGGGTGGGCGGACTTGACCCCCTCATCATGTATATTCGTTGTCCAATTCAGTATAGCATTAATTAGCCCATAACGACGATGATCATAAAGAGGCTGACCCAACTCCCAGCTAATCCCCCTCACACCAACCTTCCCCACCGTCAGCACCAACTTCGCGCCCACTCAGGGAAGATGCAGTCGTGCCGCGTGACAGGGGAGGACGGGGAGATGAATACGACCAGAAGAATAGTGCAGTGTCTGAGCCGGATGTACCAGTGCGAGTTCAGGAGAGGTGGCAGGGGCAATCGAACAGTTGGGAGCTTCAAGGATAAAGCGAGCACGATGAACTCAGAGGCCGACAGCAACTTTCAAGCAGACCGACGCGAAGCTAAGACCAGAGTTCCCCCCCGCTTCACCTAACGCCAACAACGGAGAACCCGTGTTTGCCTGGAAAATGTGCGGCAGAGGGCCAATAACGGCCAATTTGTGAAATCTTGGGGATTCCGCTGGCTGAGCACTGCTCTGCTAGTTTGGGGGGGTGCTGTAAAGGCCCTCTACTCCCCTCTCTACTTCCTCCTCTCTACAGCCAACCTCCTCACTTCGTTTTGCCCTCTTCTAGGATAGGCCAGCTTGGTTTGCCGGACAGTTTGTCAAACCCACACTTTAAGAAAAGAAGCTTGATCAAATGGCTCAGATCCTTCCCCGGGGCCCCATCTTACTCTCCTGCCTCGTACGACACTAACGGAATATAATGCTAGCGACTCCAGTGTGGAGCCGAAATATTATTATATACCACCAGGGCAGTAAAATGAGATATACAAGAACCTAACAGGGTCACAGCCCACTTGAGGGGCATTGCCTTATGTTGGTGTTCATAATCCATGCTGTCCGCCTGGTTTATACTGGAGACTACTAGGCTCGGGAAAAGCGGCGTTTTGGGCGGACCCGAACAGAAGGGGAAGTCTTGTATTTACAGTTGGTATACATGGCTATTTTGTACTCGTTTATGATTGTTGTAGTTTCTCTTATTATTTTATATTTTATTGATTTTGTTCACCCTCACTCCTTCATGGCTCGGAAAGAGGGGGCCTTTTATCTATTTATAGTGCTGGAAGTAAATTTTTTATAGAAAAGTAACTATAAATATTTTTTCTTATTAGTGGAATAATCGCTTACTTTTCTTCTGTTTGTTTTATTATATATTGGATATATGTGTATTCTTTTCCTTGATTGGTTTTGTGTTTCCGTTTGTACCTCTTTTAAGTGTTCTAGAGTTCTCTGCTTTTAATATTATTTATCTTTTATTTTTTTGTGCTCATTTTGGAAAGCTTTCGAAGGTTGATCTTTTATTTACAATATTTTCTCTTATGTGTGTTTTTTTTACTTTTTTGTTTACTTTATATTATTTTTATTTGTTAGTGTAATGTTTGACTTTCTCTTTCTAGTTCCCTCCTATATTTCTGTTTTTTTTTTTTTTTCTGCTCATTTTACTCTCATGTTGGTGTTTATTTTTTTTTCCATTTTCATTGTCTTTTTTTTTTTTTTTTTGTTTTTTTTTTTTAGTTTTTTTTTTTTTATTTAGTTTATGTTTTGTTTCTTGAACGCAGATAAAGTATAACAAAATATTAAATAAGAAGATCAGAAAGGAAAAGTCAAGAAAGACAAAAAAGAGAGGGAAAAAAATAAAAATCAACGAAATAAAAGATGAGACCACAAAAAATGCCTCACACACTCTTACCAAATGGGTAAAGGGTAAGCAGAAGTTCAGGCCTAAATAGAAGATAAAAGAAATATATAATTACTACAACAGAGCAACAAAAGAATTCAAAAAAGACCACAAAACATATGAATGAATGAAAGATAGAAGTAGAAACGCAACACCTTTTCATCCTAGCCTCATACAAGATAACATAGAATAAGAGAGACAAATAAAGAAGAAGACATCACTAAAAAGGTCAGATCCCATGCCTGAAAGTTGGGTTAAGAGTACAGCCAAACGACCAAGAGTGAGATATAGATTCCACAAAGTCTGATGAGAAATATCACAAAGCTGTAAGAATTAGCTTTGAGAATAGGCCTGAGAAGCAGAATATTAACTAGAAACAAAGGAGAAGACGCGCACAGATTAGGGACAGAAAAGTTGCATTTGCCACAGGAGTAAACTTGAGACTGTCGAACAGCCACACAATTGGACTAGATAACCGACAAACTCTGGACGCATAGAGAGTGATACCTAATGCAGAAGATGGCAAATTGACAGTTGAAGAGATATATATATGATCATATATTCACACTATAAAATCAAACTGAGAACAGAAATGCTAAAGAGCAACAAAACCATGACAATACAACTCCTAGAGCGCTGTAAAAGCCTCCTCCTACTAAAAGCAGCCAAATCCCAGCAACTCATGCTCCAAATGCTGGCTCCTGGGTCCCTCATCGCCACCACAATACCCAGGCCAACGATCCTCCAATTTTGCTGCTTCCTGGGTCCCTACATCCGCGGCCAGATCCCAGCGGAGATCAGTGCGTCCAAATGCTGCTCCTGGGTCCCTCATCCCGGGCACAATGCGCAGCACACGATATCTCCAAATGCTGCTCCCGGGGTCCTGCATCCCGGCACAAATCCCACAAACATCTCCAAACGAATGCTGGCTCTCGCGGGTCCCCTGCAATCCCGCACACATCCCAGCGTAACTTCTCTAAATGCTGCGCTCTGTGTGTACTTCTCATCCGGACACAAATCCGACAGCAACATCTCCCAAATGCTGCTCCACCGGGGTTCCCTCGATCCCGGCCGAACATAATCCCCAGCAACAGTTATCTCCAATTGCTGCCTCCTGGGTCCCTCTATCCGAGCAATCCCACGTCAACATCTGCCCACAATGCTTGCTCCGAGACACACGGAGTCCCTCACCCACATCCCTCATCCCACTCACAATCCCATAGCAAACCCACTCAACCTATCACTCGCCCCGCCTCTCACCTAGGCTACCTCCCCCCTCACTACACCCGGCGACAAGCCAATCCGCAGCCAACATCTCGTAAATGCTGCTTTCGGGTCGCACTCGCATCGCGCCGACAAATCAGCGCAGCAACATCTCCAATGCTTGCTCCCCGGGGTCCACTCATCTCCGGCACATCCAGCAACTTCACTCTAAAATGCTGCTCCTCGGGGTCCCCTGCTATCCCGGCACAATCCCAGCAACATCTCCAAAATGATGGCGGCGTCGCCGGGTCACCTCATCCCGGCAGCAATCCCAGCAAACATCTCGCAACATGCTGCTCCCGGGTCCCTCATCCCGTCCACAATCCGACCCAGCTATACAATCTCCAAATTGCTGCTGCTGGGGTCCCTCATCCCGGCAACAATGCCGCAACTTCTCCAATGCGTGCTCCGGTCCCTCTCATCCCGGCACAATCGCCAGCACTAATCTCCAAATGCTGCTGCCTTGCCCCGTCCTGTGTAATAATTGCAGTACCATCGTTCCCACTCAGGTGAATCCGGCGCTCCCGAAAAATCAATGCCTGCCCCCCCCGCGGGATGTAGTGCTGCACACATGGATGGGACACTTTCTGTTCTGCCCAAATCTCATAGAATTCGATGACACATTTACTTTGCTCTCAATCAACACTTTCTGGCAGTCTGACCATGGCACGGATAATATCTGCTGATAGACAAGATTGGGACCGGGGGGCCCCATGGAGATGCCAAAAGCAACTTGCCTGTAGTGATGCCGAACATTGGAAGTGGGTAGTGGGGCGTCCCAAAAAAAACACAACTATGACAGACGACGTCCTAAGTGTGTGTTTTGAACACTGCGCCCACCAACCCATGAAAGGTGCGTCTGTCACTTCACAGCAAGCGACTCTGGGACCACAACTCCCAGCCTGATACTGTTGATTAGGAATAATAAAGTTAAGTGATATAAAGAATAGTGAAGAGAGAGAATGATAAAAAGTAATAAAAAGAGGAAAAGAAATCCAAATAAATGAATAGTACTTATATATATAAACAATTTTATTTATAAAGCGCCAACATAAACTTTCGCGCAGCGCTGTACTTTACATCACCTAAGGCAGAGACATAACAGACTGAGGGGACGAAAGGTGAGGCCAATAGAAAGTAGGATGGGAATACAGGAGTCATTAAGTTTTTACTGTACCTGCCTCCAAGGGTAAATGTAGAACAAAACTGCTAACACATGAATCTGCCGACAGGGGCGGCTAGAAGATACAACAGGGGGCAGACTGAAGAATACACAAGGGAGAGCGCTAAGAGAATACATACATGGTATACATCACTGAGCACCAATTATAATACTGGATGACATCAACATATTCAACGTTACAGGTCTGAGAAGAGGCCCGATCTGGCCCCCAAAAGTGCAACCTGAGAGGCCACGCCTTTTTGTTTGGAGATTGCTGGGATTTTGTAGTCCAGCCAAGATCCGCGCGTTACATCAGTAGATTGGATGCTCATATATATATATATGTCTGTGCGCAATAAGTTCTCTTACAGAGGTGAGTGCCGATTGTTTGAGCCCCACGCTTGGGCACCCGGGCCTTGGGCTGCGGGGAGTGATGGTAGGTCCATGTACGTGGTGGGGCTGAAACTCGCTCTGCGGCGGCGCTAGAGACACTTCCCCAGCTTCAGGATGGTCGGCGGCTCCTGCGTTGAGATCAAAAACGTTCCAGTTGGTTGTTTGATGGTGCGGATGTAGGGGTTACTACCTGGCACTGCCTTGAAGGAGAGGCCTAGGGGAACCCGCAAAGAATACATTGACAGTCAGGTGTTTTCCTGCTTGTGAGGCTGGAGACGCCCTGCACTGCTGAGCGCTATCAGCGCAAACAACAGGAGTTCAGCCATTATAGATTTATTTTTAGCATTTATTTGCTAAATGTAACATGAGTTGCTTGTTTAGGGCTTGGTACATTTCAATATCATAATATTAATGCCCTTAGCAAAGGAAGGCAGTAATTCCGATGTGACAAAGAAATGAATTAAAAACAGAGGATTTGGTTCTATGGCGAGCAGGGGTGACCCAAACAATGGGAGGGAAGGGTTCAATGTGGGGCAGGGATGTAACCCAAATCAAATGAGGAGAGGAAGAGTTCTGTGAGGGCAGGGGATGACCAACAAAATAAAAACATGGGAGAGAAGAGAAGTTATCTAAGTAAGGGAGACAGAAGGAGTTAAGACCAACTAAAAAAGACACATACACTCACGCACCTCACACCACAAAATAGAAAAAGGGGGGGAGAGATGTCTGTTGGCGGGCAGGTATGAAACCGAACTAGGTGTGAGGGGAAGGTTCTGATGGAGAGACAAAGTATATATGAACCAGATGGGAAGGGGAAAGAGTTATCTAGATAGAGAAAGGACAGTAGTATCACAAAGAACTCCCTATAGGCAACCCAGAAATATAAAGAATCCCAAATGGCAAAGAAGAAAAGCAACTAACCTACAAAAACTAGGGAGTAGAAGAGTATTCATGATGGGGGACAAGGAAATGAAATCCGAAACATGAGGGAAAGAGAAGAGGGATATTCTGATGTGGAGCAGGCTATGAAACCGAAAAACATTGGGAAGGAGAGATGAAAGGTATAATTCTTTGTAGAGAGGGGATACAAAGGTAAACTAAGAACCGACATGGGAGGGGAGGTTTCTGTGGGCAGGCTTA